>NC_056754.1:30110834-30193334 GCF_018687715.1 Carya illinoinensis | reverse complement strand
TGATTAGTGTTTGGAAAGGCATGTCATCTTCCTGTAGAGTTGGAACATAGAGCTTATTGGGCTGTAAAAAAGTTTAATTTTGATTTGAAGGCAGCAGGTGAAAAGCGACTTTTTCAATTGAATGAGATGGAAGAGTTCCGGAATGATGCATATGAAAATGCAAAGATCTATAAAGAAAAGACGAAGAAGTGGCATGACAAACAAATTCTCAGGCGAGAGTTTGCTCCAGGACAACAAGTTTTACTCTTCAATTCACGACTCAAACTCTTTCCAGGAAAGTTGAAATCAAGATGGACGGGTCCTTATACAATTCATGAGGTTTTCTCTTTTGGAGCAGTAGATTTGAAGGACAAGACAGGGAATATTTTCAGAGTTAATGGTCAAAGATTGAAGCACTACTATGGAGAGCAAATGGAGAGGAACTATGCATTTATTCCTCTTGGAGATCCTAATTGATGATCATTGAAAAGTCTGGCTGTAGACTTTAAAACAAGCGCTTATGGGAGGCAACCCATAGATCTATCTTTCTTTATTTCATTTATTTTATTATCTTTATTTATTTAAGTTTTAATAAATTAGTTTTTGATGCAGGATTATTTAGCAAGAATAAAGAGCTGAAAAATTGTAATCTATGGAAGATTCACCATGAAACCAGGGAAGTTCTTTTATTTCTTCAATCCTTTTTACTTTTGTATTACAATGAGGACATTGTTTAGTTTAAGTTTGGGGGTGTAAGCTCTTATAATCATTTGATCCTCTTGTTTTCTAAGTCTTGGGTTGTTGATGGGTTGTTTGATTCTCTTACCAAGCATGCATTGGAGTAAGATTGAATTCTCTATGACTCTGAAATTTGTGATTGAAGATGGTTTTGAGAAAAATTTCTTTTATGTCAAGTGAAGTTTTGTGGGTACTTTGGTTTAAATCTTTGACCTTGAACACAATTGAGCACATAGTCGTTTTTCTCTTATTCCATTTTGCTTATGAAGAGAAGAAGTTGAATTAATTGAAAGAGGGAGGTTCGATTTTGCTTTGCTCTAGAATCCGTTGATGGGTCCTTGAGGCGAAATCCTAGTTGAGACCAAATATCAGAGAAATGATCTAGGCATTTCTTTGACATAACAAAAAAAGCTTTCCCAGCCGTCCTAAATGTCATGCCATCATTACATGGTGTGTTTCCATAGTCAACCCCCTTGAGCCTTCATGAGCCTTTATTGATTCTTTGAACTACATAAACCATGCCTGCTCTAAGCCTGAAAAACAATGAATCTACCGTTGATAGTTTGAGAAAATACTTTGGTGGAGAGTTACATTTAAAAGAAAAAATTGGTTTCATGATGAACCGTATTATGTTTGCTTTGTTTGATCAAAGAAAAAGAAGAAGAAGAAAGGAAGTGACTAAAAAAAAAAAAAAAAAAAAGAAGTCGCTAAGCGGAATGTGAATTACCTCAGATTTTGTTAAGGGAAGTGTTGGTATTACATCAGTGATTACAACAATAATAATGCCACAAGTATGAGCATATTGCCAAGAAAGAACTATGATTTGAATCATGTGAGTTTCTCTTTTAATGTTCTTTTCACTAAGTATTTTTCCAGTTTGATTTAATTTCCCATATCCAGTTCTTTCTTAACCCTCACCCTGTGGCCTATCATTACAACCTTATTAAAGATCTTTTGATCTCTGATTTTGGTGTTGACTACATTAGTGGAGAGGATTTCTGAAAATTGGACTTATGGGGTTAAGTTTTAAGAGAATTCTTCTGATTTTGGTTGTTCTACTTTTATTTGAGTTTGCAGGTGGTTTGAGGTTAAATTGACTATATCACACACACACTCAAGGTCTTAGCTTTAGGTTGAAGTAAACGCCTAACTCTTGCTTGACAAATTGCAAAATTTTTGATTGATTTTCCTGCCATCTTTGATGTTAAAAGAGTAAGATACTAGAGATGAAATCTAAATTCATAAAAGCTTGGTGAGTGATGATACTTCTCTTTCGGGTTGAATCGATATTGCCTAAACTATCATTTGCTTTTCTTTTTTGTTTGAGGACAAACAAAGTTGTAAGTTTGGGGGTATTTGATGACTTGCAAAATTTCATATTGCAGATTTTACAAGTTCGCTCGAGCGGAGGCTTTTGGTCGCTCGAGCGAATTCAGGCAGATTCAAACGCTCGACTGCCGCTCGATAGGGAGCTCGAGCGGGTTGCTGAAAAACAAAGATAACTCGAGCGGAGACATTGGCCGCTCGAGCGAAACCAGGCAGAGTCGAACGCTCAATGTGCGCTCGATAGGACGCTCGAACGAAATCAGGCAGAGTCGAACGCTCGACGCGCGCTCGACACCCCGCTCGAGCGAACATCATATTTTGACAGATTTTAGGTTTTCCGCCGTGAGACCATATAAAAGCAATTTTTCACTCTAAAGCCGCGAGTTTTGACTAGAGAACACTTCTTGGGAGAGAAAAACATAGCTAGAGGGATTCAAATCATCTATTTTTGGAGAGGGAATTTCAATTATTGCACGTACGTTGGAATCATACACGAGCACGGACGGGAGAAAAGCATTGAATCGTTCCCTTGAGCTTTTGACGACGAGTTGAGGCTGCAAGGAGGATTTTTTCAGTGTTTATTTTCTTCCCATCTTCTCAAAACAATTATGGTGAATTCGTTTATGTTGAATTCCATTTCTAGCATGAGCTAAATTTTCTTCATTCTAGGAAAACGATGTAACCTATTTCCGAACTATGCTTGATTGTCTATGCTAATTTAATGCAATTCTCTCTTTGTTTATCTGATTTATTCTGAATTTATTGCTTCTAATTAACTGACCATTGATTAGATGATAAGTAATCTTGTGATTTGCTATCGAAAGAGGGAATCATAGGGTAGATCTTGGATATTTCAGTATAGGTAAGCATAGAGATCGAAAGACTTGTATGAACCTATGTAGTAATTAAATCATTGGTCTTATTGCGTTCTTGATTATTGAAATTGCATATTCTTGTGTGAATTGATAACCAAGAGTCAATTCCAATTGACTATCGAAAGAGGCTTTTGGATGAATTAGAGATTTGCTAATAGACAAAAGAGATTTAAATTAAATTAGCTGGATGAGAAAAGCATAGTGAAGAAGTAGGTGAAATTGATTTCCTAGAAGTTTTCTTCCCATTAATTTGATCTTTGAACGTCAGTTTTATTTTCTTTGCTTATTTCTCTTTGAGTTGATCTAGTTTTATTTGCAACTACAAAAACCTTAGCGATTCCTCTAGATAAAATTGAGATTAGTATAATTTTGGTATTTGGCAAGAATAAGGTACCAATCCCTGAGGACGATACTCTTCTTATTACTTTACTATAAAACTATGATACTGTGCAGTTGCAGTTTTGCACCGGTCAATCATGTTACAAAATGTTTCTATATCAAGTTAGTCATGTCTTTCGAGTTATGTTCAAGTCACATTATGTTATGTCAGGGCTTCTGTCCTTTCATATTCCAGTCACGTTTCGTCTTGAGTACAGTGTGTGTATTTTGAGAACACTCAAGTCAAGTTATTCATGCCAATCATGATCCTAAGTGCTAGGATGGAGTAATATCCTAGTGAAACTCATTTGTTCACATTGGAGTGTTTAAATAGGTGTGAAATTCTCTAAGTTGACGAAATACGACATGTCAATAGGTAGTGAGCGGGGACCTAACTAGCTGGTCACTGGAGCGAGCCAAGCACTAACGCTGATGGAGCCACGTTTAGTTTAATAGCGTTCACAACACCTGTGGCATACGAAGTATGGGGTCACAACAATTGCGACGCATACACTACATGACACACAGCAATTGTGACACGTAGAATACATAGGGCACAACAACTATGGAGTATGTATTAACGCACTCATAGCTGGTCTAGAGACCTGTGTTGTGATGCGGTAATCGGCAGGGAGACATGCCTCTAGGGGACCCATGTAGCACCTAAGAAGTTGAGTTTAAGCAGTTAAATAATAAGTTTCAGATCAAGTTCAAGTTAAGTCAATTTTCAGAGCATGTCCATGTTAAGTCAAGTTTTAGAGCAAGTTCAGATCAAGTTCATGTCAAGTCAAGTTTAGTTCACGTTCCAATTTAAGTTATGTCAGTTATACTATATTGTATGTCAAGTTATGCTACGATTGCTTATGAATTTGATTATATATTTATTATTTTACTGTCATGCATGCATATTTTATACATCTATAACCAATATATTTTAATTCTTTTCTTACATTATTATTGCTTTTAGATGAAAAAATGATTAAGATACATAAATCTAAGTTGTGATTTCAATTGAGTAATAGTATGAATTTATGCTTAATTTTATAACTTGTGATTTAATTAGACTATATTTTTTTTTCATATGCAAAACACATCTTTGATATTTTATTCTTTATTTTTATTTTTTCTAATTTCTATTATATATATATATATAAATTAAGCATGTGGGCTGAAAACTATAAAAAATAAAAGGAAAGTGAGTTGCGTTTTGGTTTTTCTGTAAGGGACTTCACTTGGCTTTTGAAGAGATTGAATGAGAATTGTTTTTTAGCTTTTTGGTCTTTTACACGTTGCATGGATTGGGAGGTTTACTTATATTAGGACTTTGACTTGGGGCAACATTGTTTTATTCTATTTGGTTCATTCACGCCGGAAGCACATAATTCTTTCTTGGAAGTTGCACAACTCTATTTGGACCATGAGGCAATATTGGGACTTTTGACCTGCACGTATACTTTGTCTTTTGAGAGCATTAGGAGCCGCAGAGAATTTTAATTCACTTGGGCATTTTTCAAGCCGCACGATATTTGGGACTTGGACTTGGGATAGAACACGTACATAATATATTTTGAGCGCTGCACTCCTTCTTCCAGGCAATTCAACACCGGATGCACTTTTATTTCTCTAGCCATTTTTTAACACTGTTGAAGATCTCTTTAATGAGTCCAATTACTGCTACAGTCTAGCCTACTTTACTATTTTCAATCCCTATCTCCATTCATTTGGCTTAATCTTTTCATTCTCTACTTTTTATTTAATTCCAATTTGAAGTTTATGGTATATTCTTGATATTTTTGGATTAAAATTTTGGGCATTTTTATTTGTTGTTTATTTTATTTTATGTCAGTTATTTTTCATATTTCTTTAAGTTTCTATTAAATATGCATTACAATTATATTTTAGAATAATTTCATTTTATTATTTAACTTTTAGATTAATTGAAATTGTTTAGCGTATTTGAATGCTTAATTGTTAATTTCAATTTGTTAATCTTTTACGTTCCATTTCAATACTAAAAAAGTCCAAAAGTATGAATCTAGTCTATGACTAGTACCCTCTTTATTTCCATTACACTCTTCCATTCATTATAAATACGATCACTTTTGTTTGTGAAACTTTTCACCATTTTATACGAGTTTGGATTTAAACAACTTTCCCCGAGAAAACAATCTAGGAATTTTATTTCTAATTATTACACGACATCCTCCTGCACTTGGGATAGCTTTTGTGCTACTTATTTTTGAGTGAGTCAAGTTTTTGGTGTCGTTGCCAGGGATAGTTGTCTAATTTAAATTTAAACTCGTTATTTTTTATTTTTTACTATCTTATCTCTGATTACACATTTCATTTTCTTCTACTATTCAGTTGCTTGAACCTTATATATGCTATTTATGTGACGCCCCTAGATTCGCTTGGGATCGAACAGACATCTAAAGCGTCGGGATATGCAACACAAGGTTATCTGCTCCTGTTCATGATATATAGATGCAATATTCCTAATATGCATCTAGCATTATGTAATATTCACAGCGGATAATATATATATATATATTTTTAGCAATACAATGCACCAAACTTATAATATCACAAATAGTTAAATCATAATCCAAGCATACTTAACAAAATAAATATCCACGATTTCAGTACGAGTCTCAGAAGACTGTAATCTCAAAAACATAGGAAGCCAGACTCCATATTTACATTACCAAAATACACTATTGACGAAGTGCGTCAAGTAACTCGACTAACAAGGCTAGAATACTGTCTAAAAACTAACTAGGGAAGTTGTAAGCTCTACGTCGTGTCTGCGGCGTCTAGTCAACCTCCTTTAGTCTACCAATGTCCGCTCCCTACTTTGATCCTGACATATCCCCTACCATTCAGAGAGAATGGTAGTTGGAACTACTACGGTGAGATTTGATTACAAATCTCAGTAAGTTAACAGGAAACTCCCACACAGGTTAATGATGCATGCATGGCAGTAAAAGCATGAATGCATAATTAAAGTCGTAAGTAAGCATAGCACAACTTGACATATAGCATGGCATAACTGACATAACATAAACTGAAACGTGAACTGAACTTGACTTGATATGACATGAACTTGAACTTAAAATATAACATGGGCTAGTAACATAACATGAACGTGAACTTGAAATATAACATGGACTTGAATCATAGAATGAACATGAACATACATAACATAAACATGAACTTGAATTTAACATAAACCTGAGCATAATATGACATTAACGTGAACTTGAGGCATAATGTAAACATGAACATAACATAACATGAATGTGAACTTGAACATAACATGTGCGTGAATATAACATGACATGAACGTGAACTTAAAACGTAACGTGAACATGAACATAACATAACATGAATGTGAGCTTGAACATAATATAAACGTGAACATAACATGATATGAACATGAACTTGAAACTTAACGTGAATATGAACATAACATGTACATGAACATAACATAACATAACATAACATAACATGAACTTGATTTGAAACTTATTCTTATCTCATGGGGTCTCCATGATTGCTTATTCTTATCTCATGGGGTTACCATGATTGCTTATTCTTAACTTCTTGACATGAACTTGGAATCTTGTTCAATAGACTTAATTAATAATGTGACAATATGGGTGCTACACGGGTCCCCTTGAGCCGTGTGTCCTTACAGATTATTACATCACAATACAGGTATCTACACCAACTGTGAGTGCGTTAATACGTACTCCACAGTTGTTGTGGCCCCATATATTTTACATGTCACAATTGATGTATCTCACGTAGTATATACTCTACAGTTGTTGTGGCGCCATGAATTGTTTATGCCACACTGGCTGTGAACACACATAAAGTAAAATATGGCACCATCGGCGTTAGTGCCTGGCACGCTCCAGTGACCAGCTAATTAGGCCCCATTCGCAATCTGTTGACTATACTTCGTCAACCCAGGGAATATCACACCTATTTAGATACTCTAGTGTGAACAAAAGAGTTCCTCTAGGATATTACCCGATCCTAGCGCTCAGGGTTGTGATTGACACGAATAACTTAAAATAAACGTGATCTGAAACTTGACTTAACATAAACTTGATCTGACTTCTTTACTTAATATGACATACTTGTAATAGTGAATATTACATGATATGACATACATGTAACATACGGCATGCTTATAACATATAACAATATGTGACAGAATAGATTGTGTAACAGATAAATATTCGTGACAGAATAAATCATGCATAACATATAAACATGTAATGACGTGGCATGGCATGAAATATATGATAACATACATACATAAATTGTAGTTCCCTTACCCATCATACATATATAGTAAACTGATAGTAAGTTAGAAGTTAACTTACCTTGATCGTCACGTTCTACGAGAATAAAGTGCAAAACACGAAGAATTGTAAGAGGATATTCTAAAAGTTATAAATTTAATTACTAACAATTAGAAACATGAGAACAAGCTAATTTAGAGTAAAATGACCATTTTACCCTCTGCATGTGAAAAAATGACAATTTTACCCATAACTTAAGAATTTCACATCCTAATTTTAAAAATTTTCAAAATTTACATTTCTCATGTAAATTTTGTCCTAAACTCAAATATCAACTTAGAAAAATTTAAAACAAATCACAACTATGGAAAACACACTATGCCTGAAACATCCATAGGCCATTTCTCTTGATTTTTGTTGCAATTCCTTCCAACTTTAAAACTTATGCTTAAACCAAAAATTTTGCAACAAAGATCTTCCTATTCTAAGTTTATAGCCATACTTAAAACATCCATTTAGAAAAAACTAATAATCAACACCAAACTTTTTGTAAAAAGATCCAAACACTTAATCACAAGCTTTTACCCTAAATGAAAACATCTCCAAGAATTCCAAAAAATAAAATCTTACTTCTAACATATTCATAACATCATTCTAAGATCAACCATGCTTTAAATCATCAAACTAAAGTCACCAAAATCACAAAATAACACTTGGAGCTTTTGGTTTTACACTTTGTCCAAAAACAGAAACTTTTCCCTCAACTAGCTTTGATAAATCTCTTGATCAATGGCTTAAGAAGGTGAGATCTTCAAAATAAAGAATCACATGGTTTAAAAATGTGTCCTAAAGAATATCCAACCATAAAACTTAAAATCACATGGCTAAAAATCAATAAAACATAGATCTAACCCAAACACATCAAATCTTAGGCCTAACCAGAATCCTCTTACATAGAAAAATCATATCTTTGAAAATAATATTAAATATCTTCAAAATAACATTATAACATGAAAATAAAAGACTTGGGATCATCATATAAAAATATCAAAGCCTTAAGAGTAAGATCAAACCACGAAATATTCAAACTTTCTCCAAACAAAAACTGTTTTTTCACTTCTAGTTTTCAAGTTTCTAGATATAAAAAACTATATCATCAAAAGCTTTATTCATGGAACAAAACCTCAATGGAAACTCATAAAAATATGCCGACAACACTCCATAAAATTTTCGGACCAAGATATGTCCATTAGCTTGGTCAAAAACTCCAAAACATAACATACTCTCCAGTTTCACGCCCAGAATGACCTTTCCATGGTTAAAATACTTTTGACTGACCAAATGACCATGGAATGATACGAATAATATATCTATGGAAACTATACTCAAAGAGTAACGATTTTATGATGGATCCATCGTGTGTAAATACCTAAAAGGGGTCGAAAATCTCCACATAAAAAGACCTATAAATCTGCCCGAGAGAGCTCTTTTGGGTTTCTCTCTAAGAACGGGCTGAAGAAGTGATGAAAGGGATGGAAGTGTATCTTGCACGACTCAAGAATTCTGGAGGGGGATTATATGGACT
Source organism: Carya illinoinensis (assembly GCF_018687715.1). Classification (NCBI taxonomy): domain Eukaryota; kingdom Viridiplantae; phylum Streptophyta; class Magnoliopsida; order Fagales; family Juglandaceae; genus Carya; species Carya illinoinensis. The sequence goes on along the minus strand of NC_056754.1, from coordinate 30,184,140 downwards.
TGAATGACCCTTGATTGGAGGTGGCTATATGACATAATGTGGAGAATAGTGGGGGGCAAAGGACTCCCTGCAGAAGTTGTGAGGTATGGAGGTTGATGGGGTGGGTTTCTCTATCTCGTCAAGACACTATTGGGTGCAGCCAAGGGAAGTGGATGGTCTTCCATGTGGGGGAGTAAACTTCTCCAAGAAGCTTTGCCAAGGTGGCCAAATTCATGGGTCTTGGTGGGCCTCAACCAAGTGGGCTTCAATTTGGGGTTTAAAGGGGGTTTGGTTAGGGTTTGAGACGCTATCAAGCCCAAATCCAATTTTTCTTAGCTCAATCACATTTTCAAGGTTTAAAAGGTTGGATAAAGATGTCATAACAAGGATTTTAGAAGTTAATAACATGTGAAAGTGACTTAATCAAGTGATTAAACACAATGCTAGAAACTGGATCAAAAAGGGTTTGAAGGCCAATTTAGGCTTTGGGGAAACCGTTTTAGGTTTCAGTTTCAACCAAGCTTTTGGGATTTTAATTGGATTTCAACCATTTAGGGTTTCACTAGGGTTGAAACCCTCTTTGATCTGGCTCAATTTGGTTGATCAAATAAAAAAAAGGTTTGCTTAGATGGCATGATCTCACACCTTGATTTTCTTCACAAATCCATCTAATTGTTCCTCTTTGTGCCAAGTGTCTAATACTATTTACTATATGTGGCTAAGATCTTGCCAAGTGTCGAAATAAAACTTCTCTAACCTAATTTGGATATTCCACATTGTAATTTTAAAAACATTGCACTTAGTATGCTTATCGAGGTTACTATTCACTTCACAAAAATGCGCAATAAACTTAGTACTGAAAAATTCTAAATATTCATATTAATCTACAGTGAAATTTTTTTAATGAAACTCAACCCTGAAGTGCCCCTAAAAATAAATTCACAGTTTCGAACATCCGTTACATCCGAAATTATGAAAATGGGTTAATATGCCATAAAATCCTAAATATTCTACTGAGTCTAGTGGTGTAGACTATAACATATTCTGACACTTCTAACTACCTCAAACAATTAAAATCGCATTTCTGACACAATAGCAAGTGATAACACTGACTATGTTGACAGGCTAAAACTTTTGCAATTAGTCGATTCGTGAAAACTTATGGAGTTTTCATGAGGTTACTAAAATCTATAGAAATTCTACCATTGAATTTCTAGCGGGCAGTTACAATTTAGACTGATGTTTCATATCATGGGTGAGAGACAGTTCAAAAAGGTTACTAAGAGTTACATCGAGCATTGAGAGTAGATAGCTCTTATGTCTCTTCTATGAGCAAGGATATTGAAATTGAACAAACCATGGCTGTACCTGTACCATGCACTCTTAAGGATTATTTGCAACCCACTCACACCATTACACATTCATGCATTGTTTTACCCGATGATGCACCTAATTTTTCTATTAAGCATGGTATGATGTCAATGATACCTCAGTTCCACGGGATGGATTCTGAGAGTCCTTACTAGCATTTGATAGACTTTGAGTTGGCTTTCACTACTTTTATTACCAGAGCCATTACTGATGAATTTATTAGACTTCATTTATTTCCTTTCTCTTTAAAGGATAAAGTGAAGATTTGGTTTAATTCTTTGAGGTCCATTCCTTGCTACATCCAATGCACTTATCAATTGTTGAAGTGGAGTACTGAAGTTCACTTTTGGGAATATGGCATTGGAGATGAATGTATTCAACGCTTGCAAGATGCCTAGTGTATGCGATGATTCAAATATGCATACTGTTGATATGGTGTATGATTTTGACGTTTCAAAATTGTTATCAGTGTTTGATTCCGAGAGTGCATCTGAGGATGGCTTTCCTGAGCAGTTTGAGGCTCTTTTTGAGACAATTCCTACGTCATTAGAGTTGACAGAATCAGATGGGCAGTTGACAGAGACAACTGGGTCTCTTCAGTTATCAGATGTGAGTTACATGAATAATTGGTGTAGGGCAGTCTTTGAAGCTCTTGATTTACCAGGAGCTATGAAGTCATCAGAAGAAGAAATCTCAATACTAGAGTTGAAGCCATTACCTGAGAACTTGAAGTATATTTTTTTAGGCCCAACTGAGGATACATTCCAATAGTCATTTCTTCTCAGCTCACTTCGAAGCAGGAAGTGGAATTATTAACAGTGCTGAGACATCATCGAGGAGCAATAGGTTGGACTATTGTAGACATCAAAGGTATTGACCCTTTAATTTGTATCCACAACACTTTTCTGGAAAGAGATGTGAGACTAGTTCATGATGCATAGAGGAGGTTGAACCTACCATGAAGAAGGTGGTGAAGAATGAAGTGTTGAAATTGTTAGCTGTGGGCATCATCTATCCTATCTCTGACAGCAAGTGGGTAAGTTCGACACAAGTAGTACAAAAAAAATCTGGTTTGACTGTTATTAAAAATGCTAATGGTGAGTTGATCCTGAATAGGAAGGTAATGGGTTGGAAAATGTGTATTAATTACCGAAAGTTGAATTTGGTCAGTCGAAAAGATCACTTCCTATTAACTTTCCTAGATCAGATTTTAGAAAAAGTAGCGGGTAATGTTTGTTTTTTTTTTTGGATGGCTTCTCTGATTATTATCAAATTGCTATAGCACTAGAGGATCAAGAGAAGACCACCTTCACTTGCCCCTTTGGTACTTTTGCTTTTAGAAGAATGCCATTTGGTTTATGTACTGCACCTACTACTTTTCAACGCTGTATGATGAGCATTTTTTCTGATATGCTTGATGACATGTGTGAGGTTTTTATGGATGGTTTTTCTGTGTTTGGTAAATCTTTTGATGTCTGTTTAAAAAATCTTGCTATTGTATTGAAAAGATGTGAGGAAAAGAATTTATTGTTGAATTGGGAGAAATGTCAGTTTATGGTTACTAGTGGTTTGGTACTTGGGCATTTAGTATCTGAACATGGTATAGAGGTTGACAGGGGCAAGATAGAATTAATATCTCAGCTACCTATTCCTAAGATAGTGAAGGATATTCGTTCTTTTCTTAGTCATGCTGGCTTCTATCGGCGTTTCATTCAAGGCTTTAGTAGTATTGCAAAACCATTGTATACTTTATTGCAAAATGATACTACTTTTGTTTGGACTGATGAGTGCCAGCATGCTTTTGAGACCCTAAGGAAATACTGAACAGTTGCACCTATTATGCAAACTCCTCAATGGGACTTGCTGTTTGAGATTATGACTGATGCTAGTTATTTTGCTCTTGGTGCCGTTCTTGGCCAAAGAGTGGACAATAAGCCGTCGGTCATTTATTATTCAAGTCGTACTTTGAATGATGCACATAAAAATTACACCAGCACCGAGAAGGAGTTATTAGCTGTTGTGTTTGCCTTAGATAAATTTTATTCTTACATTATTGGGTCTCATGTTATCATTTTTACTGACCATTTTTCTCTTAAGTATTTGTTGGCAAAGAAGGATGTTAAGCCCAAGTTGATTCGTTGGATTCTTTTGCTCCAAGAATTTGACATCACTATCCAGGATAAGAAGGAAGTTGATAATGTGGTAGTCGATCACTTGTCACGACTGCAGCTACCTAATGTATCTACATCTATTCCTCTCTTGAATGAAGATTTTCCTGATGAGCATCTTTTTGCAGTGTCTCGTGCTCCATGGTTCGCGAACAGTGTGAATTACCTTGTCACTAACTGGATGCTGAAGCACTGGATAGCTCAGGACAAGCTTAAGTTCCTTGTAGAGGATGATTTTATTACTCCGACACTCCTTATCTTTTTAAGTATTGTGCTAATTGGTTGGTACGTCGATGTATTCCTAATGATGAGTTTACCTCTGTTTTTTACTTTTGTCATACTGGAACTTGTGAAGGCCATTTTGTAGCTAAGAAAATTGTTGCCAAAATTTTGCAAAGTGGACTCTACTGGCCCACTATTTTTAGAGATGTGGAGTATTTTTGCAAGGCATGTGAGCCTTGTCAAAAACTTGAAAATATCACAGCACGTAACATGATGCCCATTTCACCTATTCTTACACTCGAGATAGTTGATTGTTGGGGGATTGATTTTGTGGGTCCATTCCCAAATGAAATTCTTATATTTTAATTGCTGTGGATTATGTTTCAAAATGGATAGAGGCCATACCTTGTAGAAAAAATGATCATAAGGTTGTCATCCATTTCTTGAAAGAATTGTTTGCATGTTTTGGCATGCCCAAGGTGATTATTAGTTGGGGGGGGTTCACATTTTTTTAACAAATTTTTTCAAAAACTTATGCAGAAATATGGAGTGACCCACAAAGTCTCTACTCCATATCACCCCCAAACTAATGGTCAAGTTGAGTTGGCCAATAAAGAGATCAAACTTATTTTTAAAAAAATAGTCCATCCCACTTGGAAGGACTGGTCTGAAAAATTGGTCGATGCTCTCTAGGCTTATAGGACTGTATTAAAAACTAATTTAGGGATCTCACCTTGTAGATTGGTTTATGGTCGGACTTGTCATTTACCTATTGAGATTCAACATCGTGCTTTATTAGCTATTAAGCAAATTAACTTTTCACTTGATGCTGCCAAAGGTTTAAAAAAGTTACAGATTTCGGAGTTTGATGAAGCAAGGAGGGAGGCTTATGACAATTCTCACTTGGAAAAGGAGCAAATGAAGGCCTTGCATGACAAGAAGATCCATGACAAACATCTTGTCCCTGATCAGAAATTGCTCCTATATAATTCAAGACTACATGTTTTTCTCGGGAAGCTGAAATCCTGATGGAGTGGACCATACATTGTAAAGGAGATTCATCCTCACGGGATGGTAGACATTGTCAATCCAAAGAATGGCAATAGTTTCACTGTCAATAGACAACGTCTAAAGCCATTTATGATTGCCTTTGATGTAAGCGAAGAGATCTTGCTTGTGCAAGACCCCAGTGAAGTTTTTTGATTTTGATTTATTTATTTATTTCTTCAATTGAATTTTATCTTTTATTTATATTTGTTGTTTTGCTCTCATTTTATATCACATGATTGGTTGTCCATGTTGCTTACTTATTCTTATGCGCTTTGTTTTCTTTCGTTCGATTCATTGATGACCATATCTCTGACTAGTTGGGGGTAGCGTGTGTGCACAGATTAAAAAAAAAAAATTGCATTAATATGATGTGCATTGATACATATATGACTGACACACACTTCATTTCTAGTACCTTGTGAAATTTGAGCACCTTGGTGGAGTGGTTGAGCAGATTTATTTTTAACCTTGAGCATAAAACATGATTTCTGATGCATCATATTCTGTTGATATATGGTTTGAAACACCGGGCTGCTATACTTATTAAGATGAGACTTGGTAAGATTTATATAAAATGAAGAGAAAAGTTTGAATGACATTTTGCATATGCTTACACCTGTAGTGTTTATCATTTACTGTCCACTGATTTAACACAAGAGAAGTAAACTGCAAGACTACCGAACCATGCTAAAAAGAAAAAAGAAAAAAAGGAAAAAAGAAAAAAAAGATTTGAAAAGAATCGAGATGAACATTGCATAAAGGTCGAAATTCAAACAAAAGTAATCAAACACAATTCTGAATTCTCACAAAATGTGATCCATGACTATTCAACCCCAGGAGCTATACCCATTAAGACTGTCTCAACAATCCTTCACATAGAATTGAAAAAAATGTTTCAGAACTCAGATTTGTATGTATAGCTATATGGTCGTGTATTCCTCATTACTAGCTAGGAATTGTCATATGATTTTTCAACATTAAGATTAATCATTGCTGATTCTAACTACCTCAAAACTCAAAGGACTAGCAGTTTTCATGCTAACTCTTTTTAAAGGTTGAACACTCAACCTCTAAAGTTAGGGTAACTGTTTCTAGCCCTTTATTTAGGAAAGTTCACTAAACTGCCTTTATCTTCTTCTGCTCTTTTTTTTCTCAATTCTTTTTGAATCCTTTTTTTTTCTTTGTTTTTATTTTTTATAGCATGGCTCAGTAGTTCTGCAATTTACTTCTCTTGTGTTAAATCAGTGGATAGTAAATGATAAATACTACAGGTGTAAGCATGTACAAAATGTCATTCAAATTTTTTCCATCGTTTTATATAAATCTTACCAAGTCTCATCTCAATAAGTATAGCAACCCGGTGTTTCAAACCATATATCAACAAAATATGATGCATCAGAAATCATGCTCTATGCTCAAGATTGAAAATAAATTTTCACAAAATAAATCTACTCAACCACTCCACCAAGGTGCTCAAATTTTACAAGATACTAGAAATGAAGTGTGTGTCAATCATAAATGTATCAATGCACATCATATTAATGTAATTTTATTTTTAAAATTTGTGTACACAATCATTAGCCTATGTGGAGGTTTTTGTTAACTTGCTGAGATTTTTAATCAAATCTCACTGTGATAGTTCCAACTATCATTCCCCACGAATGGTAGATCTTGTTACAGGACCAGAAGGAGAATCGAAATCTGACCAATTGAACATGGTCGACTAAGCAACGGTGCGACGTCAATGTTAATATAGTAGTTAACTTAAATTACTACTTGTACTATGGAGTTGCATCTCTAGTACTCTTTTGTTTCATAGCCATTTTGGACGTGTTGTGATCTTAGTGGTTCAATGTGTCTTTATGTATGAAGTATATTTTAAGCATTTGAGATACTTTCAGTTTGGTGTATAGTATTGCTAAAGAAAAAAATTTATCTGCTGTGAATATTGCATAACGTTATATGCATGTTAGGAACATTACATCTTATATGTCATGAACGGAGGCAGGTAATCCTGTGTTACATGTCTCGACATTTCAAATGTCCATTCGATCCCAAGCAAAATTTGGGGGCGTTACAGCTTCACTTTGAGACTCATCATCCATTGCCTATACAACCTTGGTCGCTCCCTCCTTCTGAGCCTGCAACCCTTTAGTCTAAGCCTTACTTTAAGGCTTTGTTCTCTTTATAGGGCTTTAATAGCCATTCTCATCCTCCGCAGCTTTTCTTCCATTTCTATGAATCTACTACCCACTCCTTTGCTCATTTGTTCGTCCCTTATGACTGCCTCTAGATTACGAAGTGTATGGGTGCGTGTGGTTGTAGTCATCAAAGTCTAACCTCAACAACAAATCAACTCATGCAAGAACTTCTCAAAAATCTCTCCGATGGCATCAATTATTGATGCAATCCCCACAAGTGCCTACAATGCTTTCCCAGCTATCTACAATCAAAGAAACAACCTTAGGTGATCCCAATGGAGGATGTCTCTGATGGTTAAGGCCCCGTTTGGTTGCAAGACTCAACTAAGATCAATTCAGTTCAGTATAATTTTAAACTGAGTCTAACATCCAAACATCCAATTCTCAAATTACTAAACTCATCTCAACTCAAAATCTTCTTACATGTGGGACCCACAACATTTTTCAACTCAACACATCTTTATACGTAAGACTCACAACCTTTTTTTAATTTTCTATAAATACTACACTCATATTAACATCCAAACACATCTAAACTCATTTGAGATGGACTCCACATAACTCACTTCACCTACTCAACTCATTACTGTTCATAAAGAACTTAATTTAGCTCAATATCCAAACACAGCCTAAGTCACAAAATGCAGCCTAAGAACTCAACTCAGGTCAATAATCTCATAATAAATCTTAATGCATACCTAGATGTGTATCTATAAGGATCAAGGTGCCTCACATGGTGGAGTCCTCCTTAGGGATACGATACTAGAGTTATTAGTGTCCTATAGGCGAAGGTATCTCTGGGAAATTTATGTTATCAACTTACGGTGTGAACCTCTGATGAGATAAGTCTTGTTGTTTAAGGTTTCTTGTCAGTCACGATGGTTCCTTTCATTATCCGATGATTTCTAAATGATGTGCTTTACTTAATTTCAACCCTTCTTCAACTTGTATCACGTGCACTTCTCATGAATTTTCCTTTGATTTACTAGTGGCCTTTCCTTGACCATGACGTTCAATTTTGCCCAACAACATCATCAAATCTAAAAAATAAATCCCTTTCAACTCTTCATTTAATCATTACCTAAACAAAATATCAAAATAAAAATTACAAAACTTTCTCAAAAATATATTTATTAAAATTTTTCTCTCCTTTTTCAAAACCTAATAAAGAATAGATCTCAAAATTATTCTCAAAGTTCTTCGTAACAGAACATACCTTAGGCTTGCTCAACCAACTACATTAACCTTTGATGTTCCTAGGATGAATGAGAGCAAAGTGGGTGGCGGGCAACCATAATCAATCTCAAATTGGGTTTTATGTGAAATGAATTGGAGTTTCACTTGAGTTCCCCCATCATGTAAGCAAATGATGTGTACAAGAAGTACCTGAGCTATGGTTGGAAGGGATGAAATGGGCATTATCGAAAAGATGGTTTGACACAACATAAATTATTATGAACTAAGGAGTCCATCAACAAAATTATCCATCAAGATTTCAGCCCAAATAACATTGGGAGTTGGCAGTGATTGGAGGTCTCCAACAGGCTTCATATGATCACAATGCGCTCACGTATGAAGGCCTTTGATTTTAGGCAGGCTCCTTTTTCAATAAAACCCTTCATGAGACCCCGGCTGATATATATTCTGCACTGGTGATCCATGTTTACAAAATTTTAAATCCATTTATAAATTCATCTAAGGTAAAGATTTCAAATGATTTGCCTCTTTTTCTTTTTTTGTTCTTTCTTTCAATATTGGGTTTTATTTATATTTTTCCTTTCACATTTTATCTATCCATAATCTCTTTTTTTGGTTTTTTCCACTTCTGCTTTGTTCATCAGACTTTTTGTCTTCCTGCAACTATCAAAACTTATCTAATATATATTAGAGGTGATGTGAACCTCAATCGACTCGCTTTGAGACCCAACAACAATATTGGAAACAAACCCAAGAAAGCCAAATTCAGGTCTATGGATGGAGAATTTAGATCCGTTGAGATCTCGTTTCAAGAACCTAGATTATCTTAAAATCTAGACCCAATGAAATCCCGTTTCAAAAACCCAAATTACAAGGAGGAATGACACAAAGGTTGTGATTTACCTTTGATAAATTCAAGATTTCAATTAAGAACAAGAGGAAAAAACTCACTCACAATGAAAATTCAATAAAAAATGTCTTCTCTCCTCAAATGAGGCTACAAGTAGTTTAAATAAACAATTCCCAAAACCCTAAAGGAATAGTGCCGCGGGTACTATAGCATGAACAGTGTCGCACTACAGTAACTTCTAAAACCCTTGCTCAAATAAAATAATAACTTTCCAAATATGCCCTTGGCCAAAATACAAGGCCTTCCCAAAAACCCTAGTTCATTAAAAATAAGACATGTGTGGGCTGACATCCTCAAGCCCACTTATTATAAACTAATAAAATAAGCTCTTTTAATTAAATAAATAAGTTCAAGGCCTTCAATAACAATAGGCCCAAGTCGTGTCTTCCATAGATTAGATCAAGTGAATCAAAAATGGTTCTCTTTCTTTCAAGCCCATCATGAGTGTCGGGCTCTTGCTAGCTTCATCCCAATTGAATTGTACCAATTCTTGCATTGTTCCATTGATCTTTGTGGCTGTTAATCTTGTAATTGATCCTTAAGACTTGGTCTACCTTGGGGCCTATCATTCCCCCTCTCCTCAAAAGGATTCGACCTCGAATCTCCACCTGGATCAAAGGGAAAAAGATCAGTAACATTAAAAATAGCAAACACATGATACTTACATGGAAGATCCACTAGATATGAAGTATCGTTAATTTTATCAAGAATTTGGAAATATCCATCCAAGCTACTTCTGTCATCAATAGGTAAATGCATTAAATTAAAAGGAATAAATGGATTAATACCATAAACAATTTCAGAAGGACAATATGAAGTAATAGTATGCATGGTCCTATTATATACAAACTCTATAAATGGCATATGATAATTTCGCAAGTGTTCATGCGACAAGTCATTGAATGGTATATGGTACTCCCACCAAAGTTCATGCAACACGTCAAAAATCTTTTTTACACTAAATTCATCACTCTCATTATATGCAAACTCAATGAATGGAAAGTAATACTCCCACAAACGTTTGTGAAACACATCAAAAATCCTTTTTACACCAAAATGACCCAACAGACCACATCCATGCACAAGCAACTTACGCACAAGACTAGTAGGCTCACAAAGTTTATTCTCTCCAAACAAATACCAATCTAGTCTATAGCACTTACCAAATGATGTTTTCTCACGTACTCCATACATACTAGCAAAGTCATCATCATTAGCATGCAATTTCTTGTCATATTCAAATCTCAATAACTTTGCATCTAAAATAACAATATGATCATACCTTCTTCCTAATGCACAAGCCACTAAAGTTTCCTTACCATATGTGTACTTGATTACAAGAGGAAAAGTCTCAATACATTCCTCCCACTTGGCATGCATTCTAGTTAACTTACGTTGTCCTTTCAAATGTATCAAGGACTCATGTTCTTCAAAGAAAGGTCGGGTAGGGATTATCGCACCTGCCACAAATTCAATGTATTCCTCTATCTCTCTAATAGGTGGCAATCCACTAAACACACCGCTAGGAATCACGACCTTATATCTCTACAACAAAGAAACAACAATACTAGGCAGAGGTGCATCAAGTTCGTTAGTATTAAAACTTGCCTTAGCATAAAAACTTACTTTTCTTTTTGTTTTCCTCTCATTTTCTGCACTATCTCTTCTCTTTTCACTCTCTCTTTTCCTTTTACTCTCTCTTTTTTTCTTCAGTTTCTTTATTCTTTTTACTTTCTTTTTTCTTTTCACTATCTTTTTCCTTTTCACTCTCTATTTTCTTTTCACTCTCTGTTTTTTCTTCACTCTCTTCATTCTTTTCACTCTCTCCTTCTCTTGAAGTTTTGGCCTCACTATTTCTTCTTTTCTCAATCTCACTTTCACTCTTTCTTTTTTCATCAATCTCACTTTCACTCTTTCTTTTTTGATTAACTTCACTTTCTTTCTTTCTTTTTTGATCGACCTCACTTTTCAACTTGAGTTTGTCCTCATGGAGTTGTGTTAGAGTTGAAGGAGCAAGTTTGATTATTTTTCCATCATTTTCAAAGCTATACATGTTTCTAAACCCATCATAAATCACTCTCCTATCACACTGCCATAGCCTCCCCAACAAAATATGGTCAGCATGCATTGGTACTACATCTCACAAAGTACCTCATCCTTGTACCTCCCAATTGAAAAAGAAACTAACACTTGCTTATTTACCCTAAGATTCTCACAATCATTCAACCACTGCAACTTGTTTGGTCTAGGGTGTTTCAAGGTAGGTAAATTCAATTTTTCAACTAAAGTAGTGCTAGCCACATTAATACAACTCCCCTCATCAATAATCATACTACATACCGTGTTGTTGATGTGGCATCTAGTATGAAAAATGTTCTTCTCTCTCTGCTTCTCTGTATCATCCATCTTACTATGTGTATTGACAGCATGCCTGACAACAAGAGACTTACCATATTCCTTATTCTTATACTCATGTTCAATACTAGGCTTACGTCTCCTCCTATCTCCCCCACTTTGCAGAGTTCTAATCAACACATCTTGTTGATCCATCTTATCCCACACTTCCCCCAACTTCAAATTTAACCGCTCAAGTTGTTGTTGCATGGCTTGCAATACAAATGAAATATTTGACATCCCCTTTGGTTATGAGTCACTTTAATGAGACATTGTATGTGCTGCACAAAAAGAATGTTAGTGGAAAAAAACCTCACACGCTCTCCCTTACGTGTTTACACTCAAATAATGGCACTCCACTCGTGTTTCACTCTAAATTGGTTTTTTTTTTTCTTGATAATGATCTCACACTCTCTTGCCTTTTACTTCAAGAGTTTTCCCACTCAAGATCTTTCAAAATTAATTGAACTTAATCAAGACAAAGCAACCTTGTTTAATCCCAACTAGCAATTAGATCCAAGAAACAAGAACAAGAGAAATATGGAAGGAACAACAATGACACGAGAATCAAGGAAATTATACGAGAGAAAGAGTAATTACAAAACAAGACACCAACTAGAAAAAATGTATTCAGTCCCTTTAAAGATGGCTCAATCAATGCCAAGTCATTCAATTTCATATGACAAAGTATTTGAAACAACCTATACCCAAAATCCTTTTCTTTCTCTTCTTTTTTTCTTTCTTTTCTTTTCTTTTCTTTTCCTTTCCTTTCCTTCCCTTCCTTTTATTTTTTCTTTTCTCAACAATTCAACCACAAACAGAAATATTCAATTGTGATAATCAAACAATTGAATTCAATCACATAAAAAATTGACAAGGAAAAATAGAAGCGAATCAGTAAAAGTCTAGAAATTTCAAACCCTAGATGGTGCAAATTTAGGCGGCCCTCAAACAAGGAATTTAGCCACCCTATGATGATGAACATGAAACCCAAATGATAGAATAATTTGGCAGCCATATGAAAAATGAATTTCTACTTTTTTCTTTTTTTTTTTGGTAACCCTAGAACAATGAAGCCCTAGAATTAAAGATGCGATAAATAAAAGATAGAATCAGACCTGATTGGAAACCTTGCTCTGAATACCAAATGATGTGAACCCCAATCGACTCACTTTGAGATCCAACAACAATATTGGAAACAAACCCAAGAACGCCAAACTCAGGTCTATGGATGGAGAATTTAGACTTGTTGAGATCTCGTTTCAAGAACCTAGATTATCTTAAAATCTAGACCCAATGAAATCCCGTCTCAAGAACCCAAATTACAAGAAGGAATGCCACAAAGGTTGTAATTTACCTTTGATAAGTTCAAGAGTTCAAACTCACTCACAATAAAAATTCAATAAAAAATGTCTTCTCTCCTCAAATGAGGCGACAAGTGGTTTAAACAAACAATTCCCAAAACCCTAAAGGAACAGTGCCACACTACAGTAGCTTCTAAAACCCTAGTTCAAATAAAATAATAACTTTCCAAATATGCCCTTGGCCAAAATACAAGGCCTTCCCAAAAACCCTAGTTCATTAAAAATAAGACATGTGTGGGCTGACATCCTCAAGGCCACTTATTCTAAACTAATAAAATAAGTTCTTTTAATTAAATAAATAAGTCTAAGGCTTTCAATAACAATAGGCCCAAGTCGTGTCTTCCATAGCTTGGATCAAGTGGATCAAAACTAGTTCTCCTTCTTTCAAGCCCATCATGAGTATCGGGCTCTTGCTAGCTTCATCCCAATTGAATTGTACCAATTCTTGCATTGCTCCATTGATCTTTGTGGTGCTTAATCTTGTAATTGATCTTTAAGACGTGGTCCACCTTGGGGCTCATCAAGAGGTGTTCATCCAGATTCGGATATCCGGCCATAACTGCATCCGAATTAGGAATTTAAAATCCGGGCGGTTATCCTCCCAAATTCATTTCGGATTCAATCCGGGTGGATAACCAAACTCAATCTGGACAAACTGGATATCTAGATTTTTTGCCTCTTTTTTTTTTGGCTTAACATAGTAACAACCCAAATTCATTCCGGATTCAATCCGGGTGGATAACCAAACTCAATCTGGACAAACTGGATATCCAGATTTTTTGCCTCTTTTTTTTTTGGCTTAACATAGTTTTGTCTCTCCACGAAATTATTTCTCTCCCTCTGTTCTCTCCCTCTTCATTTGCTCACCTTTACCTGTTCTCGTTAGCTTTGTTTTTGCGGTAGAGGGTTATAGTCGTCTGTTGTTCACCACATTTACCCTTGTTTTTAACCTTTAAAATAGAGCATACTTTTTTCCCTCCTAGCTTCCAAACACCTCGTATCCTCTTGGTTTGATAGTCTTGGTTCAGTTAAGAGCAACTCACCATTGTGCACAGCCCTCAACGCTATAGGTTCCTCTCGGTTTCTCTCTCTTCGCTCAGTTGCAAGTTTCACTGGGTGATCCGTCGCATGCAACCAGCTACGCCTCGTCTTCTTTCAGTGCCCAGTAGCTTCTCCTTCTCATCAATTTCGTTGTCTCTGACCTTGGCATAGTTGGTATTAGAGCTGTTGTATAGTCAATTTCATTGTCCAACAACGCTTGCTGCGTCTATTTCTCTGGCAACTCTCCATGCAAACTTAATAGTCTTCCTTTTGGTGTGGAATCACTGTGGTAGCCATGTACCACCGTGGGACAACTCCCACTACCCAGCCAGCCACGAAACCCAACCACATGACCACCACAAAGCCTCTGTTCCACCTCACGAAAATAGAGCCTGCGTTCTCCATCGTGAGCCCTCCTTCCACTCAAAACCATCGTGTGATAGCCCATCTCCCAGCCATACGAAACCAACAGCCAGTTGCCATCGTGCACCATAACCCAATTGAGAGATGAGAGACGAGAGACAAGAGGTGAGAGGAAATCAACCCAGCGTATAACCATGTCATTTTTGGAAAAAAAAAAAAAAAAAAAAAAAAAGAGAAAAGAAACGGGTATATAACCCGATTACGGATAACCGGGTTATAAAATCGAATCCGTAACCGGATTCGGGTTTTCCTCAACCGCCCCAATGTAATCCAGGTAGATAATCGCTCGGATTCACCCGGATCCGGATTTCTAGACCAGACCGGAAAAAAATCCGGTCCGGATGCACACCCTTGATATATGCATTGTGGTTTTGGGTCTATGAACTTTCATTCCACATAGTTTGGATTAAGAAAGAGGAACTCTTAATCCATTGCATCTTATCTCATCTTATCATTATAATTTTTATAAATTACTACATAAAATATAATAAATAATTTAACTTTTTCAAATTTTAAAATAATAATAATAATATTTTATTCAATTTTTAACTTTCATTTTATGTTAAGTTATTATTCAAGCTTAATCTTATTGTTTTTGTTTTTTATTTTTAAAAAATAAACTCTTTTTTAAGGGATCCTTATATTTTTTTTTTTGAAATGAAATGAAACTTCATTAATATGACTCAACAGAAACATTTTTGTCTGCAATAATTGCAGGGAGGACCTCAGGTGGTACCTCCTCCACCCAAATACATTCAGTGCCCAAAGATAAGGCTAGTCTTGCAGTGTCATGCGCTGCTTTGTTGCTGCTTCTACCCGAGAATGATACTGACCACCCTGGCTGGGCTTTCAAAACAGATTTGATGTCCTCTATCACTTGTCCATCCCATGAAGAATCTTGTGTATTTGAATTGATTGCGTCCACTACCAACTTAGCATCTCCTTCCAGTTGCACCTGCCTGAAGCCTAGTTCCCTGCACAGCTGAATAGCTCAAAGCATGGCCCAGCTCTCAGCTACATAAACATACCTTGTTATTTGGTTGGGAGAGGCCAGCACCACATGTACCTCGCCATTATAGTCCCTTACTACAATACCAATCCCCATCCTTCCCATATTTCTATCCATGGCTGCATCAACATTCACTTTCATGTAATCCATTCTGGGGGGTCTCCACAAGGTTCTCATCATTGCTGTTAGTCTGGCTTCACTCTCTCTCGGCTTGTCCTAAGTCAACTTGGTTGCTTCTACTTCCTGCAATGCCAACTGAAAGGTGACAGAAGGGCTTTTGAACCTTCCTTCAAAAACAGCTTCATTTCTCCTTTTCCATAGGCCATAGAGCACCTCAGTTACTATGTCAAGCTTTCCTTCTTCAAGCTTGGATTGAAAATCAGACCATAGTGTTTTGAAGTCAGCATAGTTCCTTCTCCATTTTTTGACTGGACTGCAGTCCTCTCCCCATACATCTGCTGAAGCAGGACAGTCCCATAGCACGTGTAATACTGTTTCCTCCCCTCTGCTGCAGGTTGGGCAAGTGGCGTTATCAACTATCATTCTCTTGAACAGGTTACTCCTTGTTGGTAGAATTTCATTAAGGGCTTTCCATATGAATTGTTTCACCTTACCCGGGCTTGTTAGTTTCCAGATCTTCCCCCACCACCTATCATTTTGTTCTCCATTCGATGTCTCTCCTGTTTTCTGTCTCTTTCTCTCTAGGTCTGTATAATATGCACTCTTGACTGAGAATGTCCCCTTGTCTGATAGCCCCCATATTACTTTGTCATCCATCCCTCTTGTGCTTCTTGGTATGCTGCAGATACATTGAGCTTCCTCAGGTTTAAAAATGGTTTGTACAAGCACCTTTTTCCATGACTTGCTTTCTTCTTCAATTAGCTCATCGACAGTTGCATCAGGGTCCAAAATCTTGATAGGGGTTTGAATCTGAAAGGTAGAGGGTATAGGCACCCACTTGTCTTTCCATATTCTTATGCTTTTTCCATTTCCTACCCTCCAAACTCTTCCAGCCCTTATCAGATCCATCACTGACATCAAACTCCTCCAAATTTGAGAAGGACAGTAGCCTGCTTGTGCCTCCTCCAATTTGCATGTCTTAAAGTATTTTTCCTTGAAAATTTGAGCCATTAAGGAGGAGGGTTCCTGTAAAATCCTCCACCCTTGCTTGGCAAGAAGGGCTCTATTGAAATAGTTAAGGTCTCGAAACCCCATGCCCCCCCTGCCTTTTGCTGCACCAAGTTTGCTCCAACTCTTCCAATGGATACCCCTGCCCTCCTTCTTGTGGTTCCACCAGAACTTTGCTATCATGGCTTCCATTTCTCTGAGGAGTCTTTTTGGCAGTTTAAATACGCTCATTGTATATGTAGGTATGGCCTGAAGAACACTCTTAATCATGACTTCCTTCCCTGCAGAAGATAGAAAGGAGGTCTTCCAACTGTTGATCCTTCTCCATAACTTTTCTTTTAATCCTCTGAAAGTGTTATACTTGGATTTTCCAACCGTCGTGGGCAAACCAAGTATTTGTTATAACTATCACAAATAACTCCTTCAGCTTGTTGGGAAATGCTCTCTTTCACTGCTGTGTTGGTATTTGAGCTAAAAAGGATGGATGTTTTCTGCCTGTTCAGGGTCTGTCCCGATGCCTCCTCTTAGATTTTTAACAAATGAACAATGATGGACCATTCCTCTATCTTTGACCTGCAAAACATAACACAATCATCAGCAAACAAAACGTGGCTGATTCTTCTTCCTCCCCTTATGACTGCTACTCCCTTGATGAGGCCTCTAGCTTCAGCTTGATGCAATAGGGTACTTAGGCCTTCTGCACACAAGAGGAAAAGGTAAGGGGATAGAGGATCCCCTTGTCTTAATCCTCTTGTTGGCCTAATAGTGTCCCCCGGTGCCCCATTCACCACTACTGAGTAAGTGACAGAATTCACACATGTCATGATTAGCCCCCTCCATTTGTCACTGAAGCCTAGTTTGGTGAGCATTGTTTGCAAAAAAAATCCACTCCACTCTATCATAAGCCTTGGACATATCTAGCTTAACTGCCATGCTGCCTTCCCTTCCTTTTTGCCTTGTTTGCATAGTGTGGACAAGCTCATACGCCACCATGATGTTGTCTGTGATTAACCTGCCAGGTAAGAAAGCACTTTGGTTCCAGGATATGATCTCTTGCAGCACTGATTTCAGCCTGTTAGCCAAGACTTTCGAGATAAGTTTATACCACACATTACAGAGGCTAATTGGCCTGTAATCATTAACTGACTTGGGGGAGTTTGACATAGGGATAAGGGCTATGAGAGTGTGATTCAATCCTACGGGCATCTCACTAGTTCTGAGAAAGTCTAGGACTGCCTTGCCCACATCAGGGCCAACTATGTCCCAATGGTCTTGGAAGAAACTAGCACTGAATCCATCTGGCCTGTGTGACTTAAATGGTGACATTTGTTTGAGAGCAGTAGCTACCTCATCAGTAGAAAACTCTTTGTCCAAGAGTTCACTCATGCCCCTTGAGATTCTGTGTCCTACACCATTCAGGCAGTGTTGGATAGACCTTTCAGTGGGATTAGAGGATTGATAAACCTTAGTGAAATGAAGTCTAAACCCCGATGCCAATTCCTCATTTGAACTTAACACTCTCCCTTCTCCATCTACTATCTTCTTTATAAGGTTCTTTTTTCTCCTTTGGTTTACACAGGCGTGATAGAATTTGGTATTCCTATCACCATGTGTTAACCAATGGACTTTGGCCCTTTGTTTCCATCTTGCATCTTCCTGGTCCAGTAGAAAGCCAACCTCATTTTGCAGACTTTTGAGGGCACCCATATTATCTGCTCTCTCATCCTCTTGCAGCTGTTTGATCTCTTCTGTTTTTTGTTTTATGGCTGCCCATCTGTTCCTTCTCATGTCCCTGTTCCAAGACTGAAGCCTTTTGCTACATCTCTCTAACTTACTTTGTAACCAGCTGTTTTGCCTTAAAGTGTGGACTCCTCTTTGCCAAACTTCTGAAACTAAATCTTTACATCCTTCTTCCTTGTTCCAATTAATCTCATACTTGAAGTGGTGATAGAAAGGTGTCCTCTCCCCCCTTCCTCTTGAACATTCCAGTAGGATAGGCCTATGATCTGAGCATAAGGCCATCATGGTACTAACTTTAGCATCTGGAAATGCCTCCAACCATCTTCTATTGGCCAATCCCCTATCCAATCTCTCCTTTGTGAAGGTTTCATTCTCGTGTCTGTTACACCACGTGTATTTGTACCCCTCCCATCCTAGATCAAAAAGACAGCAATTTTCAACCACCTCTCTAAATAACCCCATTTGATTCTCTGATCTAATCCTTCCTCCCACCTTCTCATCATGAGATAGAATCTCATTGAAATCACCTATTATCCCCCACCCCATATTACTAGGATTAAATGATTGTAGAAGCTGCCATGCTTCCCTCCTTTTATTTGTTTCGGGATGACCATAAAAACAGGTAAGAACCCAGTTTACATTACTTTCATCATTCTTAAATAACACGTTAATATGTCGTTGAGAGTAGTTGATCAATTCTAGCTGAACTTCTTGCTTCCACATAAGCATCAACCCACCACTCCTCCCTACTGCATCTACTGCCACGCAACACTCAAACCTGGCCTTTCTTGCTACCTTGGTAGCTCTTGCTTGGGACAACTTGGTTTCCATCAAGAAAACCAAGTCAGGATCTTTCTCCTTTGTTTGTAAACAAAGGCTATGAACTGTCCGGGGGTTCCCAAGCCCCCGACAGTTCCAACTGAGGATTTTCATGGCCTTCGGTGGGGCTGGTCACCAGCCTCCACCGCTTTAGAAGTGACATTTCCATCACTTTTGTAGCATACAGTTTTACCTCGTCTTTTCCTTGCTGGTGCAACTTGGTCCTCTTCATTAGTCTCTGCTGGTCTCTTGGTCCCCGGTCGCAGACCTCCCTCCGTAGGAGTTGATCCCTGTCCTCTAGCATGGCGTTTCCACCTGCGACTCCCTTGGTTATAAGTCGCTACTCCTTCTGTTTGATCCGTTGCCAGTAACTGACTTTTGGACACATCCATTTCCTTCGTCGGCCCTTCCCCTTCATCTAGTTTCTTCTCTTGGGTCTGTTTGTTGGGCCCGTTCTTAGTTTTAGGTTTTTCCAAAGCCACTTTTGCCAAGCCCTTTGCATTTAAGCCCATCAATGCATCACTTGTTTCCCTCCTTGTATGATCCTCGTCCCCATGCATGTTTCCTTCACAGTGTAGACTCATGCCTATGCTCTGCATTGCCCCGTACTGTGTCCCATCAGTCTCGTCCTCTGTAGAAGTCTTCCCTCCTTCTCCCGCCAAAATCTTTCGCCTCTTGTCCACTGTTACCGTTCCTCCTCCGATACCATGGTTCTCACTGCCACCGGACCACACTCTGTTTTGGTTCAAGGCTAAACCTTCAGCTTGTCTCCTACTCGCAGTGCTTCCCATAGAACCTTCTGCTTCGATGCCCCCGGCTTCCTTTACAGGATCCCGCTGTCCTTCCTCACGGCCGTTTGAGTTAGCATTTGAGGGAATAAGGACTGGCCATCATTTATAACTGTCCTCTGCCCTTAGCCACGAACCAAACTGAGAACTGGAACCCTGGTTTCCTTCTTCATCATTCATGCAACCATTTTCGCCGTGTAGGAAGGGATCCTTATATTGGGTGGAGCCTTTAAGGGCCTATATTGCATTACCCTTAGGCCGACCTTGGGCCGACCACAACTATTGATTCAATTAGCTTACCAACTTTTTCAATTCAACCTCTCACTTTGAATTTTGTCCCTTAAAGCCTCGACCCAATGTTGTACAGCCTTTCTTATGTGCATCTAGAAAGTCTATCATGACAGCCTTTCTTAGGATTTTTGAAGTACTTTATTTATTTATTTGTTTTTTGGAAGAGGAAGTTAATAAATCTAAAGAAACACTACAATAAAATCCAAAAAGACAAACAACCTACAAAAACAAGGTTAGCCTACGCAAGAAATAGAACAAATCAAAACCAACCACAAAATCATAAGCAACAAAAGTAGTATAAAAGCATTGAAAAACAAATTAAATTAGCAACAACGTAAAGAAGAAAGACCCATCTTATCCAAGCAGATTAAACCTCTCAGTAGTCTCAGCACTTCTCCAATCACTTGCTGCTCCATGTGTGACAAAGCACACCATACTTTGCAAGCCAATTGGTAGTTTTATTACCCTCTCTGAAGACATGACACACAGGACAGACCAAAGAATCCATGAGGCCAAGAACCTCCTCCCAAAAGTCCTTAAGATACCAAACCCGACATCTCCATTGTTTCCACCACGAAACCACCACTTGCTAGTCAAGTTCAATTTCCACATAACCAATCCTTAGAGTTTGGCAAGCTTTAAGGCCATACAGCAAGGATAATAACTCAACTCTATTATTCGAACCAAAGCCTAGAGGAAAGGCAAAAGCATGAATTAAATTGCCGTGAGCATCTTTGATAATGCCACTCGCCCCAGATGGCCTAGGATTCCCAAAGCTACTATCGTCTGTATTTAACTTAAACCATCCTTTAGAAAGTTTATGCCAGACCACCAAACCAGATCGTCGCCTTGATGAAACTAAAGGTAGAATAAGCAAAGATTGTAAAATATGATAATCATGCCTAAAGCATTTCAAAACTTTGTGGATGTCCTAGCAAACTGAACTAATCCAATGAACAGTATACTGCCAAACCACACTAAAGGACTCAAGACGACATAGTATCGAAAAGAAAAAACAAAGTTTAAGAAAAGGATAAAGAGTCCATTTTACCGAAAACAATAGCACTTGTAATATATATATGATGAACTCACCCTACATTTGCGGTAACTTAAGAGTCACATTTGCGTTTATTCTCCTGTGCATATTAAAGGTTATGTTTGAGGTTTTGAATTGTGGCTTGCAATAGTGTTGAAATGATCTCCCAACAGAGCACCACCATGACCTCCCTAGGACCACTCCCTTCCTTCTCCCCTTGACCCAAAACCCCATAGCCCCCTCTCCCTCTCCATTGCACGAAGCCTTCACACACTGGTTCTCCCCGTTGCACGGTCAGATCCGCCACAGCCCCGCCACTCTGACGGTGTCACAAGCACCCACTGGCCACCCTTTTCCTCCATCAACTGCCCATGCCCCGATTTGGCCTTCCCCTCATGTAGCTCCTTTTCATCCATTTTGGATCTACTGTTCATAGCTTGATGCCACCGTACACGGTGTTAGCCGCCTCCCATGAACTTCTACCGTGTTGGCCACCCTCATACAACCTAGATCTAGTAGTCAAAGCCCTATATCTATCCACCTGAAGTAGCCCAATTCCAATATCACGGCAGTGACCACAATGGTGACCGCTACCGCCCAAGCTAGTGGCTTCCGATGCCATTGGCTGTGTCGGATAACGAGTAATGCACTGGTTAAGCCCTGCGATGGTATAACCCTCTCTCCCTTGTTATTTATGTTAAGATGTTAGTTGGTTGTTTATGGAGTTTGCTGTGTAGTGAAGTGTTGGGCATAGTTGTTTAGTGTGCTGTGTAGTGTTGTGGACTGTACTGTAAAGTGTGTGCTGTAGTAGTATTGTGAAGGGAGTACGTGTGGCATGTACTCCATATTGTGTACCGATGCACTGTGTGGCATGCGTCATAGTGATGCATGGTGTAATGTGGATGGAAGAGAGTTCACGTAGAGTGTACTCTATGTGCTATCGTGATGCATCAGATGACATATCATGAAGGTTTGAATAGCATAGTTGAGGAGCATAGAGCGTGTTATGTAGCGTCGGGAATTGTGAAACAATGTCTCGAAGTAGTCGTGAAGTGACCCTATCATAGTGACAAGTGTCATAGTGTATCTTGGGATTAGCCTCGAGCTACGTGACGGGACAGAGGTGTAGTGTGAATGGGTCTTGTTGTGTTAAGTATTGGGATGAACTTATAAAAGGTTAGGAAGTAGAAAGATCCTACTGACTAGGTTTGAGTAGAAGTTGGTATCGAAGTATGAAATTTGTTTATACAAGCGGGCGTTCAATAGATTATAAGTTGATCTTAAGTGATGAGGGGGTAACGTACATGTGCATCTGGTGATACACGTGTACCAGACAACTTTACCATATATAATAGGTAATCTATCCTAAGTGTGGTTATGATTGAGTTAGAATATTGCACATTTTAACTATTTAAAACCAATGTATTTTAAATTCATCATGACATTATTATTGGTTTTAAATGGAAAAAATGGTTAATAAGAATAAATGCAAGTTATGATTTAAATTGATTAATAGCATGAGTTTATGCTAAATTTTATAACTTGAGATATAATTGGATAATGTTTATTCATATGCATATTTTATTTAGAAAGCTTAGTATGAGATAAATTTTTGTGTGATCCATATGTTAAATTTTTTTGTCATTAACGCATGCATGACTCAAAACAATGAATTTTGGCTTGTAGGTCCTATACACATGGCATGGAAAGATATATTGAATTGATGACCACTTCTAGATTGAAGAGTGCCGTATGCACTTCATCCCACCAACTCAACCCAAGTCCAAAAAGGAGGCTAAAACCAAGAAGATATAAGAGAATTCGGATGAATTAAATTGGAATTGGAGGAATGTACCGAATTGAGGCAACACCAACTTGAATTCAACCATCTATATATATATATATATATATGTGTGTGTGTGTGTGGCTGCACGGTTGAATAAAAGAAGAAAGGAGTTGAAAGCAATTGGTGGGTGTAGAGTGAAAGAGATGGTGGGAAATTGAAGAAATGTTTTATAAGAAGATATCTGCCGTGAGCATCATCCACTCGGCAACCTTGGTTTGAAAGAGAAATCGGTGGAAATCTTGTCATGTATAAAGAATGAAGACATGTGTGGAAAAAGGAAGATATGCATGTGATGTAGTCAACAATTCCACCAAAAAAGAAAGGAGTGGAAAGCAATTAATGTGTTGTGTTAGCTGAACGTGGGCCATCATGGAAAAGAAAAGAAGGTGTGTTGGTTGATGATGCAGCCGAGTGAAGGAGTGAAAGGTGGGGAGAGACGACAAGGAAAGAGGAAAGAAAGGGATAGGTGTGAGTTAGCTATTACGGCTTAAAGAAAAGAAGAGAGAAAGGAATTGGAATAATCTGATTGGAGGGCAGCCAAGTGATTAAAGGAGTGATGAGAAGGAATCGGTTTGGTAGAGAAGAAAGTGCATGAATATAGAAGTGATGTGTGGGGTTGGTTTGGTAGAGAAAGAAAGTGCCGAATGGCTTAAAGGAAAGAAAGGATCAAAGGCAGCAAGTGGAATAGTTGGCTAGGATTAATTATTCAATGCATGATTTAAGAGGGACCAACCGGTGGGTGCAAGATTAAACAACCAATTAAATGATTCTTCAAAGCAAGTGGAGTGGTTCGGCTCTTGCATTTTCTTTTGCTATAAATTGAGACCAGTTGAGGAGTTTATGAGGAGTTTTTCGAAAGGGGGGTAGTTGAGTTTAAAGTTTCTTTTCTTTTTGTTGAAACGATGGAAGTTGTTTCCAGGGGGAGTTTTTAGTTTTATGTTTTCGAGTAGCAGCTGTGGGGGATGGGATCTTTCTGAATTTCTTTCAGACTTCTTCTTCTCGGGTAGTAGGTTTTTTAGGAGTTGAGTTGTTTTATTTTTCTGTTTAGAAGGAATGGCACGGCAGTTTTCATTTATTGTTTTGTTTTCTTGTTTTATTTTCTGTTTAGAATCTAGTAGTAGCACCACGTAAAGTTTTAGTTTTTTTGTTTACTTGTTTCACTTTCATTTTTGTTTACTTGTTTACTTGTTTTACTTCTCATATTTAGTTTTTATTCTTTCGGTTGTAGCATTGAGCCTTTCTTTTTCCGTTCTCTCGTTTGTGTTCATTGTTTGGAGTTTGCAAGTTTATTTTTCTTCATGCTCTTTTATTTTTCTTTCTCCTTTAAATTTCAGTCTATTAATTTCAGCAATTTTAATTTACGTTCTTGCATTTTAATTGCTTACATTTCATCGCTGCACTTAAATCCAACAACCATGAATCTGGTTCACGACCAGTAAATTTTGATTTTCATTGCACTCTTCCATCCATTGTACATATCATCCTCTTGTTTTCACTTTGTGAAGTTTTTCACATTTTTCAACAAGTTTAATTTTAAGTAACCTTTCCCTGTGGATTCGATCCTGTAAGATACTACAACGCCTGTATACTTGCAGGTAAAACTGCACTAGATTTTTGATTCATTAATTTGAGTCAGAATTTAGTCGCAATCAAGTTTTTGGCGCCGTTGCTGGGGAAAGTAGTTTAACTTAAATTTAAACTTGTTATTTTATTTTATTTTATTTTTATTTTTCTCTACCATATTGTCTCTGGTTACTCATCTCATCTGCATCAACCACTCATTTCTACCATATTAAATTGATGTTTCATGTCATGGGTAAGAGACACTTCAAATAGGTTGCTTAGAGTCACATCGAGTGTTGAGAGTAGTATACACAGCTTGGAGATAGATAGCTCGTCTGTCTTTTCTTTGAGTGAGCCAGGTGACGAAATTGAAATTGAATCGGAAAACATGGCTGCACCTGCACCACGCACTCTTAAGGACTATTTGCAACCCACTCGTACCGCTACACCTTCATGCATAATTTTACCTGAAAATGCACCTAATTTCTCTATCAAGCATGGCATGATGTCGGTGATACCTCAGTTCCACGGGATGGATTCTGAGAGTCCTTACCAGCACTTGACAGATTTTGAGCTGGCTTGTGCTACTTTTATCACTAGGGCTGTTACTGATGAATTCATTAGACTTCGTTTATTTCCTTTTTCTTTAAAGGATAAAGCGAAGATATGGTTTAACTCCTTGAGACCTAATTTCATTTCTAGTTGGTCTGACATGCAACGTGAATTCTTACAGAAATTTTTTCCTTTTCAGAGAACTCAATTTTTGCAGGAGCAGATCAGCCAGTTCAATCAGGGACTTGATGAGACCTTTCAGGCCAGTTGGGAGAAATTTAAGGATTTAATAAACATTTGTCCACATCATGGTTTTGAATCCTGGAGGCTGGTGAGCTACTTTTACACTGGTCTCACTCCGAAATGCAAGCAATTTGTTTAAACAATGTGTAATGGGGAGTTCTTCAGCAAAGAACCTGATGAAGCATTATCATTTTTCGACTACCTTGCTGAAAGCGCACAACAATGGAATACTCGTACTGATCGAGTTCCATTAACAGCACAGCCACTAAGGGCTATTTCTGGAGGGGGCAAATATGAGCTCAAAGGAGACACGGATGTTCAAGCCCGAATATCTGCATTGACTAGAAGAATGGAGGTCATGGAGATGGAAAAGGTAAAGGCTGCAAAAGTAGCGGAGGCATGTTCTATATGTGCTGATTCAAACCATAAGACCCAAGACTGCCCGATTATGCCAGTATTTCAAGAAGGCGGGTCTGAGCCAATACAATCAACCAACTGGGTCAATCGAGCACAGAATCAACCTTTTTCCAACACATATAATCCGGGGTGGAGAAATCACCCAAATTTCTCATGGAGAAATGATCAACCGGGTCGATCCCCACCACTTCAGCAGCAGCCATTTAATCAAGGTGCTCCTCAGCACCAATATCCACCATATCAAAATCCTCAAGGGTCATCTTCTTCTACTCCTTATGTGCCTCCACATAAGAAAACCCTTGAGGAAACATTACAGGCTTTTATGCAGGGACAAGCAAATATCAACACTCAGACAATGCAGGCCATTACTGAGATAAGAAGTTCTATCAGCGACTTGACCTCTGCATTACATGCTCAAGAAAAGGGTAAGTTTCCTGCTCAACCTCAGCCAAATCCAAAAGGTAAATTGGAGGTAAGAAATTCAAATCCCTTTGATTCAAAATTTGAACATGCCAAGTCCATCACCACTCTACGCAGTGGAAAAATAATTGATAAGAGTATTTCAACAACGAAAGTTGATGAGACCAACAACTCTTTAAATTCCAAGAGTGATGGTGAACTTGAGAAGGTTGAATTGGATGTGCCTGTAAAAGCCCCAATACCTGCTCCATTTCCTCAAAGATTGCAACATTCTCACAAGTTGGTTCAAAATGCTGATATTCTTGAAATTTTTAAACAAGTAAAAATCAACATTCCTTTGTTGGATGCAATCAAACAGATTCCTTCGTATGCTAAATTTTTTAAAGATTTGTGCACAGTAAAGCGTACAATGAAGGTGCAGAAGAAGGCTTTCCTCACTGAGCAGGTAAGCGCCATCCTCCAGAACAATTCTCCATCAAAGTACAAAGACCCGGGTTGTCCAACAATTTCCTGCGTGATTGGAAATTTTAAAATTGAAAAAGCTTTACTTGACCTCGGAGCTAGTGTTAACCTCCTACCCTACTCGGTATATGAGCAGTTGGGTCTTGGTGAACTTAAACCCACCAAGGTAACACTCCAACTTGCTGACCGTTCAATTAAAATACCGAGAGGGATAGTTGAGGATGTGCTAGTTCAAGTAGGAAAATTTTATTTTCCAGTGGATTTCATTGTTTTGGACACAGAACCTGTCTTTGATGTTTGCACTCAAATTCCTATAATTTTGGGTAGGCCGTTCCTTGCGACCTCAAATGCTTTAATAAATTGTAGGAGTGGTGTGATGGTAATCTCTTTTGGCAACATGACTTTGGAGTTGAATATTTTCAATATCTGCAAACAACCTGGTGATGATGATGATGTGCAGGAAGTGAATCTGATCCAAACTCTTGTTCAAAATAAATTTGATTTGTCAAGTTTTTCTGACCCTCTTGAGGCTTGTTTGGTTCATGGTGAAAATTTTGATGATGATTCTGTGCTTGCATCTATGAATTTTTTGCTAGAATCTACTCCTATAATGGACACTGATAAATGGAGAACACGTTTTGAGGAATTACCACCTCACGATGTCGTGTCTCTCCCCTCAAGTGTGCAAACACCAAAACTCGACTTGAAACCTCTACCTGCTGATCTCAAATATGCATTTTTAGGCCAAGCAGAGACATTACCAGTGGTCATTTCATCAAGACTAGATGAAATTCAGGAGAAAAAATTAATTGGTGTTCTCATTGAACACAAAGAGGCAATAGGATGGACCATAGCTGATATCAAAGGTATTAGTCCTTTGATTTGTACCCACAGGATTTATCTAGAGGACAATTCTAAACCCTCTAGAGAAATGCAGCGTAGACTGAACCCCAACATGAAAGAAGTTGTCAAAGCAGAGGTGTTAAAACTTCTGGATGTAGGAATCATTTACCCTATTTCTGACAGCAAATGGGTTAGTCCCACGCAGGTAGTACCCAAGAAATCTGGTGTGACTGTAGTTAAGAATGCCAACAATGAATTGATCCCAACTAGAGTTACTACTGGTTGGCGTATGTGCATTGACTACAGAAAACTGAATTATGTCACCAGAAAGGATCATTTTCCCCTACCATTCATGGATCAAATCATTGAACGTGTAGCGGGCCATAAGTTCTATTGCTTCTTAGATGGTTATTCTGGGTATAACCAAATTGAAATTGCTCCTGAAGATCAAGAAAAGACCACTTTTACATGTCCATTTGGTACCTTTGCATATCGAAGGATGCCATTCGGACTTTGTAATGCTCCTGCTACTTTTCAACGATGCATGATGAGCATATTCAGTGATATGGTAGAGCGTTTCGTTGAAATATTCATGGATGATTTTTCTATTTTTGGTGATTCATTTGATGAATGTTTGACTCATTTGGAAAAAGTGCTGATTAGATGCAAAGAAAAGAATTTGATTTTAAACTGGGAGAAGTGTCATTTTATGGTCACTCAAGGGATTGTTCTTGGTCACATTGTTTCTTCTCAAGGTTTTGAAGTGGATAAGGCCAAAATTGAATTAATTTCTAAATTGCCCATTCCAAAGAACATCAGGGATATCAGATCTTTTCTAGGTCATGCAGGTTTTTACAGGAGGTTCATTAAGGGCTTCAGCACAATTT
This sequence comes from Carya illinoinensis, assembly GCF_018687715.1. Lineage (NCBI taxonomy): Eukaryota > Viridiplantae > Streptophyta > Magnoliopsida > Fagales > Juglandaceae > Carya > Carya illinoinensis. Next base: position 30,155,776 of record NC_056754.1, on the reverse strand, counting down.
CTAGACCTTTGTGCAATTTATTGTCAAAGGAAAATTCTTTTGTGTGGACTGATGATTGTGAGTTAGCTTTTACAAAGCTAAAAGGTATGTTGATTTCAGCCCCAATTATGCAATCACCTGATTGGAATTTACCATTTGAGATTATGTGTGATGCTAGTGATTATGCTGTTGGAGCTGTGTTGGGCCAACGTAGGGACAAAAAGCCTTGTGTTATTTATTATGCAAGTAGAACTTTAAACAGTGCTCAAATGAATTATTCAACAACTGAAAAAGAGCTACTTGCAGTAATTTTTGCACTTGACAAATTTCGCTCTTATTTGATTGGATCTCAAATTGTCATCTTTACTGATCATGCTGCATTAAAATACCTTTTAGCGAAAAAAGATGCAAAGCCTAGGTTACTTAGATGGATCCTTTTGCTGCAAGAATTTGATTTGATAATCAAAGATAAAAAAGGAATTGAGAATGTTGTTGCTGATCATCTGTCTAGACTTGTTCTTTCAGATTCCATAGAGACAGTTCCTATTAAAGACACATTTCTAGATGAGCAACTCTTTGGTATATCTCAAGTGCCATGGTACGCTGACATTGCTAATTTTCTTGCTACAGGTGAAATTCCTCACATTTGGACTCAACAAGATAAGAGGAAATTTTTCGTGGAGGTAAGAAAATTCTTTTGGGATGATCCATATCTGTTCAAGTATTGCCCAGATCAGATAATTAGACGATGTGTTCCCAATAACGAATTTCAAAGTGTGATATCTTTTTGTCACTCTGGGGCATGTGGTGGCCATTTTTCTGGAAAGAAAACTGCTTTTAAAATTTTGCAATGTGGCTTCTATTGGCCTACCATTTTCAAAGACACCCATGAATTTTGTAAAACCTGTGAGCGTTGTCAAAAGTTGGGAGGGATTACCCGCCGGAATATGATGCCATTAAATCCAATCTTGGTTGTTGAAATATTTGATTGTTGGGGCATCGATTTCATGGGACCCTTTCCAGTTTCTTTTGGCAATCTATACATTTTGGTAGCTGTGGACTATGTGTCCAAATGGATTGAGGCTGTTCCATGCAAAAACAATGACCACAAAGTGGTACTGAAATTTCTGAAAGAAAATATTTTATCAAGGTTTGGAACACCTCGAGCCATTATCAGTGATGGGGGTAAGCATTTTTGCAATAAGCCTTTCGAGGCCTTAATGCAAAAATATGGTATTATCCATAAGGTTGCTACCCCTTATCATCCACAGACAAGTGGCCAAGTTGAGGTATCTAATCGGGAGATCAAAAAAATTTTGGAAAAGACGGTTAACCCAAGCCGCAAAGATTGGTCTTTACGACTAACTGACGCACTTTGGGCATACCGTACTGCTTTTAAAACCCCGATTGGTATGTCCCCATATCGACTCATTTTTGGAAAGGCATGTCACTTACCTGTGGAATTGGAACACAAAGCTTATTGGGCAATCAAGAAATTTAATTTTGATTTGGATAAAGCTTGTTCTCTTCGTAAGTTTCAGCTTAATGAGTTAGAGGAAATCAGGAATGAAGCTTACGAAAATTCTCGTATTGCCAAGGAGAGAATGAAAATTTTTCATGACAAAAATCTTTTTCGAAAATCTTTTGAGCCTTCACAAAAAGTTTTGTTGTATAATTCAAGGCTCCATTTGTTTCCTGGCAAACTTCGATCCCGATGGATTGGTCCCTTTGTTGTAAAAACTGTTTATCCTTTTGGGACCATTGAGATAGAAAATCCAGAAAATGGTAATGTTTTTAAAGTTAATGGACAAAGGTTGAAACCATTTTTGGATAATTTTACTCCAGAGGTTGAGTCCACTACTCTGGAGGATCCTGCGTATCAGAATTAATTTCTGATTCATCCTTATATATACCGTATGTGTTTGTTTGTTTGTTTTTTTTTCTCTTTTGTTTTCTTTTGTGTTTTCCTTGTGTGCACGTTGTGGAGCTGTGAACCTTTTCACAGCCTGGGTGACTTCTAATATTTTTCCTTTCGCTTTGTTTATTTTTCATGGTCTTTGATTATCTGCTCTTGTTTGTATGACTAGTGGGACTAGAGACCATACATCAGACACTGAGGGCATCATGGTTGAAAATGAGCATCATGATAGAGAAATGGGGAATCCAAACAGGACACTTAGAGAATATCTTCAGACTATTAGAACTAGCACACCTTCTTAGTTCAATTCATTGAGGATTATGTCTCTCACTAGGTGGGGGGAGTGGACTGAAGAAAACGGTGCTTTAGTAGACACTGTAGAGAGTTAAAAAAATAGTTGGATCCGTTCGTGATCTGACAAGAGCAGCTGGAGATGTGAAAGTTAAAAAAATAATTGGATCCGTCCGTGATCCGACAAGTGTGACTGTAGAGAGTTGAAAGTTAAATAGTTGGATCCATCCGTGATCTGACAAGGAGCGGCTGGAGATTTGAAAAAAAGAAAATCACATGATGTTGTTGAAAAACGGGATTGGAGGCTCCGAGTTTCTAAGAAATGTCATTTCACCGAAATCACATTACTTTTTAACTTGGATGATAGCTCGTCTGGTTCTTTGGGCTATCTCTATAAAATCAGTCCTGAACTTCATCAAATCCGCATCAAGTTTTCATTCTCATCTCTATAAACTCATCTGCATTCTTTCAACATTCTTGTCCTAAGCCTTCCATTCTTCTGTCAATGGCTCATTCCTCTAGTACCCCTCTAGATCAATCCATGAGGCCTTCTGCATCTCAACCTCCTGTTCTTTCTGCAGCTACCATTAGTGCCGTGTTGCAACTTGAAAATAATAGTATGGCTAATAGGTCAGACTCCGACGCCATCTACGACCTGGTGAGTCTTGGGACTCGCTATTCATCCTCCATTGTTGCTTTTTCCCAAAGGGTACAAGCCAAAAACCATGAGGTTGAAAGGCTTAAAGAACAAATCTTTGTACTTCAACGAATTGCTCAAGAGGCTCACATAAAGGAAGGAATCGAATGGCAGAAGAATAGACAGATGAAGTCTCTTTTAGATTCTTCATTCCGCTTGCCAGTTCCCATGGCTAAGGATGACCTGATGTTGTATGAAGAACATGAGCGTCTCAAACTTGAGGCTAAAAACCTCAAGTTTATGTAAAAAAAAAAAAATGATTATTTTGCATTGTTTGTCTTGTTTTTCTTTCTTTTGCTTTTTGTATTTTTAACTTTGACAGAAATCTACTCCTTGTGTACGCTCGAATATCTCAGGTGAAATTTTCCTCTCTATTTAATCATTTTCGTCTCAATTTATGTTCTACAGTGTTTATCTTGATCCAATTCATGTCTGTATAACATACATCATCAAACATTCAACTGCTGAACATCGAGGACAATGTCACATTTAGTTAGGGGGAGGGTTTTCTGTTGAAAATTTATTAGTACTTAAAAAAAAAAAAATAAATAAATAAATAAATAAATTTGTGAGGGACATTGAAACAAAAATGATTAACACACACTTCTGGCTTTTTTGTTAGATTTGAGTATCTTAGTGGAGTAGTTGAGCGGAATTATTTTTTGAAGATTTATTTTCAACCTTAAACATAAAACATGACTTATGATGCATCATATTTTGTTGAGGAGTGACTTGAAACACCGGGATGCGATATTTACAAAAATGAGAATTAGTTTGATTTGTATAGAATGAAGGGCAAGTTTTGAAAGAACATTTTGCACATGCTTACACTTGTAGTGTTCCTCATTAATGTTCATTGATTTAAAACAGGAGAAGTAAACTGCAGGACTACCGAGCCTTATATAAAAAAAAAAAAAAAAAAAAAAAAAAAAAAAAAAAAGAAAAGAAAACGAAAAGAAAAGAAAACGAAAAAAAAAAAATCGTGTAAGTTTTCCTAAAAAAAGGGCTAGAAACAGTTACCCAAAACTTTGGGAGTTGAATGATCAACATTTAAACAGAGTTGGCGTGAAAACTGCTAGTCCCTTAGGCTTTGAGGTAGTCAGAATAAAAAATGATTAATCTTAAGGTTGAAAAATCCTATAATAAATCATGTTTATTAGTGAGGAACATACAGAGGTTTAGCCACACACACATATTCGAGTTCTGATACATTTGCCCCAATTCTATGTGAACAATTACTGAGACTTTCCTTGTGGATATAACTCCTGGTGTTGAGTAGTCACGAATCGATTTTTTGTGAGAATTCAGAATTATGTTTGATTGTTTTTGTTTGAATTTCGAGCTTTATGCAATATTCATCTCAATTAATTTTCACTATTTTGCTAAAGGATTAGCAAAATGCTAGTTGGGGGGTGTGATTGAGTTAGAATATTGCACATTTTAACTATTTAAAACCAATGTATTTTAAATTCATCATGACATTATTATTGGTTTTAAATGGAAAAAATGGTTAATAAGAATAAATGCAAGTTATGATTTAAATTGATTAATAGCATGAGTTTATGCTTAATTTTATAACTTGAGATATAATTGGATAATGTTTATTCATATGCATATTTTATTTAGAAAGCTTAGTATGAGATAAATTTTGTGTGTGATCCATATGTTAAATTTTTTTGTCATTAACGCATGCATGACTCAAAACAATGAATTTTGGCTTGTAGGTCCTATACACATGGCATGGAAAGATATATTGAATTGATGACCACTTCTAGATTGAAGAGTGCCGTATGCACTTCATCCCACCAACTCAACCCAAGTCCAAAAAGGAGGCTAAAACCAAGAAGATATAAGAGAATTCGGCTGAATTAAATTGGAATTGGAGGAATGTACCGAATTGAGGCAACACCAACTTGAATTCAACCATCTATATATATATATATATCTGTGTGTGTGTGTGTGTGTGTGGCTGCACGGTTGAATAAAAGAAGAAAGGAGTTGAAAGCAATTGGTGGGTGTAGAGTGGTAGAGTGAAAGAGATGGTGGGAAATTGAAGAAATGTTTTATAAGAAGATATCTGCCGTGAGCATCATCCACTCGGCAACCTTGGTTTGAAAGAGAAATCGGTGGAAATCTTGTCATGTATAAAGAATGAAGACATGTGTGGAAAAAGGAAGATATGCATGTGATGTAGACAACAATTCCACCGAAAAAGAAAGGAGTGGAAAGCAATTAATGTGTTGTGTTAGCTGAACGTGGGCCATCATGGAAAAGAAAAGAAGGTGTGTTGGTTGATGATGCAGCCGAGTGAAGGAGTGAAAGGTGGGGAGAGACGACAAGGAAAGAGGAAAGAAAGGGATAGGTGTGAGTTAGCTATTACGGCTTAAAGAAAAGAAGAGAGAAAGGAATTGGAATAATCTGATTGGAGGGCAGCCAAGTGATTAAAGGAGTGATGAGAAGGAATCGGTTTGGTAGAGAAGAAAGTGCATGAATATAGAAGTGATGTGTGGGGTTGGTTTGGTAGAGAAAGAAAGTGCCGAATGGTTTAAAGGAAAGAAAGGATCAAAGGCAGCAAGTGGAGTAGTTGGCTAGGATTAATTATTCAATGCATGATTTAAGAGAGACCAACCGGTGGGTGCAAGATTAAACAACCAATTAAATGATTCTTCAAAGCAAGTGGAGTGGTTCGGCTCTTGCATTTTCTTTTGCTATAAATTGAGACCAGTTGAGGAGTTTATGAGGAGTTTTTCGAAAGGGGGGTAGTTGAGTTTAAAGTTTCTTTTCTTTTTGTTGAAACGATGGAAGTTGTTTCCAGGGGGAGTTTTTAGTTTTATGTTTTCGAGTAGCAGCTGTGGGGGATGGGATCTTTCTGAATTTCTTTCAGACTTCTTCTTCTCGGGCAGTAGGTTTTTTAGGAGTTGAGTTGTTTTATTTTTCTGTTTAGAAGGAATGGCACGGCAATTTTCATTTATTGTTTTGTTTTCTTGTTTTATTTTCTGTTTAGAATCTAGTAGTAGCACCACGTAAAGTTTTAGTTTTTTTGTTTACTTGTTTCACTTTCATTTTTGTTTACTTGTTTTACTTCTCATATTTAGTTTTTATTCTTTCGGTTGTAGCATTGAGCCTTTCTTTTTCCGTTCTCTCGTTTGTGTTCATCGTTTGGAGTTTGCAAGTTTATTTTTCTTCATGCTCTTTTATTTTTCTTTCTCCTTTAAATTTCAGTCTATTAATTTCAGCAATTTTAATTTACGTTCTTGCATTTTAATTCCTTACATTTCATCGCTGCACTTAAATCCAACAACCATGAATCTGGTTCACGACCAGGAAATTTTGATTTTCATTGCACTCTTCCATCCATTGTACATATCATCCTCTTGTTTTCACTTTGTGAAGTTTTTCACATTTTTCAACAAGTTTAATTTTAAGTAACCTTTCCCTGTGGATTCGATCCTGTAAGATACTACAACGCCTGTATACTTGCAGGTAAAACTGCACTAGATTTTTGATTCATTAATTTGAGTCAGAATTTAGTCGCATCAGGTTACATGATATTTAAGCCTTAGAGTTGACTTAAAGTCATGTGGCATGTATGGATGAGAATGAGAATTTAGTGTGGGCTAGGATGCGTGAAGCAAGTGACGGGTGTACCGTCTGTGATTGGGATACGTGACTTAGTCGGTTTGAGTCATGCATTGAAATTCGGTTGATAGGAGAGTAAAACGAAGGTTTTAGTGTCTTAAACCTAAGGTGAATCATGGAGGTTTAATTTAAGGGATAAGACCTTGAAGTAGAATGCTGAATTTGAAAAAGGTGACCCAAGTGGATCATAAAAAGAGGAAATGTGATAAGAAAGACATAGAAGATGGACGTAGTAACTGTAAGTGGATCCTAGAGGTTTTAGCATAATAAGTGGCACGTAAGAGCATGGGATAGAAGGAGAATGTTCCAAGTGAAGTGTAGTCCTATTTCTAATTTAGTTACTTATGTACTAGATAGAGAATGATGCTAAGGTTATGTGTATGCATGTAGGTTGCCATCTGTATGCACATAAATGGACTGCATGAAATGAGTATGGCATGGAGTCTAGGTAATTATTATGTTCACAGTCTTCTAGAGTTTTCTAAAGATATGAAAATGAAAATGAAATACTTTTCCTTTACGATGCTTTACGAAATGAAACAGACGATATTTTAAGAAAGGATGCTAATATAAGTTTTCAAGTACACGTATGTAATGGCCCTTCTTGGCAGCCCATTTTTATACACCCCAAAGTCTTAAGTATATGCATGTGAATTAATGTTATACGTATTAAGTATTGGATGTATTCTCACGAAATGAAATGCGAGGTTTTTGGCTCACGCCTTTAAAAACGATGCTTTAAATGACACAAAGAAAGTTAAAATGTCCCTATGAACTAATGTTTTAAAATGTCTCTATGAAAGATGATGTTTTAAATGATGCTTTGAAAGATGATGTTTAAGCTTGCCACGGACTAATGTTTTAAACGATACTTATGTTATAATTTCAAAGGGTGCTTTTAAATTTCGAGGTTTAAGCCTATGCTTTTAAATGATGTTTATGAACTGAATGGACTAAAAAGAATAAATAAAAATGACTGAAAGGACTGAAAGTTTTAATATATGAAAATACATAATGGCCATATGAATGAATGAATGGTGGCCACCCAAGATACTTCTCATATTTATGAGTTTCACTGTTATCCCATAACAATCAAATCTTCTCCCTAACATCCATACCCACATTGCTACTAAAACACCATTCATGTCTTCTCTTTATTAATCTTCTGACATGATACACTCTCATAAACTTCTAACACAGTTTGAACTCTCATATTTTCTTCCACCTCAGCCCTGCAAAAAATAACATTATCATCCACAAAAAGCATATGATTAATTTTAGGATTACCTCTACAAATTTTAATCTCATAAATTTCCTTCATTATACTTGTTGTATGTAACAAAGATGTGAGCCCTTCAGTGCATAGAAGAAAGAGATAAGGGGACAATGGATCCCCTTGTCTCAAACACCTACAGGAATGATTGGCTCTTTTGGCTTTCCGTTAACTAACACAGAAAAGGAGACAGACTGAACACAAACCATCACCAATTGAATAAAAATAGGCTGAAATCCCAACACTTGCATCACTTTGTTAAGAAAACCTATTCTACCCTATCGTAGGCCTCGCTCATATCAACTTTTAATGACATATGCACTTGTTTCCCCTTCTTCTTATGCTTTAAAAAAATGCACCAACTCATAAGATATAAGAACATTGTCTGTAATTAAATGGCTAGGAACAAAGGCACTTTGACTCTCCCTAATAATACTAGGCAATATAGATTTCAATTTATTGGAAATGACCTTACCAATCAATTTATAAACCACATTACACAAACTAATGGGCTTATAATCAGCAACAGTAGTAGGATATTTTTTCTTTGGAATAAGGGTATTTATGTATGGTTAACTCACCTGAATTAAGAGCCTGTAGCATTTCTTCAATTACAAAATTGCCCACCACATGTCAATATTTCTGGAAAAACATTGGGGACGTCCCAACGAAACTAGGAGCTTTTGATGGATTCATTTCTGATAGACCAACCAAAACTTCTGCCTCTGTATAAACCTAACTCAGATCCTCATTCATAGTAGGTGTAACTCTTTCCAACAAGAGATTCTAGAAAATCAGTAGCACCACTTGGATTTGAACTCTTAAAAAGATGCTTAAAGTAATTTAAAATAACCCCATCTCTCTGCTCACCAAACTTCCAAACCCCTTCCTCATCTTTTAACCTTACCAACCTATTCTTTCTCCTCCTTTGAGAAGCCTTCACATGAAAGTACTTAGAATTTTTGTCACCTTCTTTTAACCACAATGATTTTGACCTTTGTCTCCACATTACCTCATACCTTTCCATCCATTTTTGCACTTCCTCTCAAGCCTTATTATGATATGTTTTTAATTCCCTTACTGAATCAGTGACATGCAACAGCTCCACATTTTGTCTTGCCATCTTTAACTTTTTTTCTACATTGCCAAAAGAATGTCTATTCCAACTATCCAATTGAGTCCCACAGTCCTTTATCAAACCCATAACCTCAAGCATGCTAATCCTCTCCACTCTCCTCCTCCAGGTTGCCTTGATAATGTTCTCACAAGCTTGCTCCCCTACCCACATTTCTTCAAACTTAAATTGCCTTCTGGATCGAGTATGTCCCCCTTGTCCCTCAATGTTAACCCATAGTGGAACGTGGTTAGAATAAGCCACCAAACCATGTGTATTAGAGGCATCTGGAAACTTACCCCATATTACTCGATGTAAACTTATTACCCTTAAACCCCATATCCCTCAATGCACAATCATTAACCACATCCCTAAAGGCAGCAACTTGCCAATCTTTTTTTTTTTTTTTAAGAAAGAGCCAGTAGCCACATGTCCAGTAGTGGCTCCGTCCCAAGTTTATTAAAAAATCCTCACTTATGGTGGAGGGAAACTGTGGTTACAGAACCAGCCTATGGGAGTTAACAAATAAAAAAAAACAAAGACCTCCCAAAAGCAACCCAAAAAACAAGAAAAAAAACCACAGACCAACCTAAACAAGCCTATAACAAACCAACGTCTAAACATGCCTAACAAAAAACTACACATGCCTAAAAACCAACACACCACCAAACAAAAAACAAAAACAAACTCAGCTAGAAGCGAAAAGAAGGATGGCCCAGAGAATCAGTCCGAACAATGCCTTTCAAGAGACGAGGGCCTCTTTGAATGCTATCATAAACTTCCGTCCTCCCTCTTTCTCCTTCACGAGCTAAAAAATCCGCCGCAAAATTTGCTTCCCTGAATTGGTGTTCAACCATATAAGTCATTCCCCTCAATTCCTCACATAACTCATCCCAAAAATCCCAGAGATACCACAACGTGCACTTCCTTTTACGAATCCAATCGACGACAATTTTAGAGTCGCTTTCAATAATGATATTATTCATATGAAGCCGTTTACAAAGCCGAACTCCTTCCACAATGGCCTTTAATTCCGCACTATTATTGGTGCCATGTCCGTAATACGTAGAGAAAGCCCCTTTCACGAGTCCATGACTATCCCTTATGATGCCACCACCTCCTGTATTACCGGGATTGCCTCGACAACTCCCATCACAATTAAGTTTAAACCAACCCTCGGGAGGCCTAGACCATTTAACAATTCTTCCAGGTCTAGAATTTATATTCTGACATTGTAACTAAAAATTTTCAAAAACGGCTCTATCATGTTCTGAGAATTTTCGGGCTGAGCAAAGAGTGTCACCCAGCAATTTAATCCAAACACGAACAGCTCGCCAAACCTGATCCGCATTTTCAGTCTTCCCCTCCATTCTCGCTTTTCATCTTCTTTTCCAAAGACACCACGTAATTGAACAAGGAATTAAACCAATCAACGTTCCCTTGATGGAAGACTTCTTGGCATAATTAAACCAATGCAACACTCTGGATTTCCAAGACCAATGATTTGTCGAAGGGATCCCCATTTCTATGCTAGCAAACACCCAAACCTGAGCCGCAACCTCTCCCCAGGAGAAAATATGGTCTATACTTTCTGTTTGACGCCTCAAACAACAATCACAAGCCGAAGCTAACGATACCCCTTTATGCTGAATACGATCATCCACTGCCAAAGAATTAAACCAGCTCCTCCACATACACATAGATATCTGTGTAGGTAAACAATTATGCCAAAACCACCCATAACCCGATAATAACTGCCCTTTACTCCGAGACACCTCCCAAGCTGTAGAAGTAGAGAAATTACCATCAGAATAAGGCATCCATACCATTTTATCCATGCCCCTTTTCCCAATCGGAACATATAAAATAATATCTGTCACAGTATCAGCATCAACTAATTCCCTTAACAAATCCGTGTTCCAAGAGTTATTAGTCCAACAATCACTAATACGTAATTTCAAATTAGCAATATCATGAGCTCTAGTAGAGAGCAAACCTGAAGATAACCATCTGTCAAACCAAAAAGAAGCGTTACCACCCCTTACCAAAACCTTCACATTATCCACAACTTCTGGTAATACGGAAATAATAGATTTCCAAAAACGGGAATCCGTGGGTCTCCTATTTTGTGCTAAAACATGAGCATTGCGAGAATACTTGGCTCTGAAAAAGTCAGTCCACAAATTATTGGTAGCAATAAGACAGAAAGCAAATTTCATGTGAATCGACTTTTGCACCTCTTTAAAATCCCGAATACCCAAACCATCTTCCTTTGTAGGCTTGCACACCTTCTTCCAAGACATCCAATGTAATTTTCGTTTATTCGCTGTCTCCCCCCATAAAAAATTAGTAAGAAGAGAATTTATACGGGAAAGAATAGAAACCGGAACATTCATCACTGACATCAGATGGATAGGCATGCTAGACAAAACATGTTTAACAAGAATCAACCTGCCACCTTGTGAGAGGAGTCGGAATTTCCATCCAGCTATTTTCTTTCTCACTTTTTTCACAAGATACTCAAAAATTCTGGTTGTCGATCTACCCGAGTTCAAAGGGGCCCCCAAATACGTGACCGGAAAATTACCTTCCCTGAAACCAGTGATTCTGAGCAAACTACGCTTCTGATTTGATGCAATCTTCTTAGAAGCAAATAACGCTGACTTCTCCTTATTAATTTTTTGCCCCGACCATTTTTCATATAACTCAAGCACATGCATAAGATTTTTAATCGAACATTTCCCTCCATTAACAAAAATAAGGACGTCATCAGCATAGAAAAGGTGTGAAACCAAAGGAGCACCAATAGGATGATGATATTTACCAATCCTACCTTCCTCAAAATTTTTCCTCAGCAGTCTAGTTAAGATCTCCTCCATGACAATAAATAAATAAGGGGATAGGGGATCTCCTTGACGTAAACCCCTTGAAGAGTTAAAGAAACCTTTCAAAGTTCCATTCATCAAAATAGAAAACCAAGGATACTTTATACAATTACCAATCAACCTGCAAAACCTCTCAGAAAAACCAAAGGCCCTGAAAACCTTTAATAAGAAATCCCAATTCACCCTATCATAAGCCTTAGCCATATCAATTTTCAACATCACATTTCCACCAACAGTTTTTTTATTCAAAGAATGAACCATTTCCTGTGCTAGGGTAATATTTTCAAAGATACTACGTCCTGGAACAAAAGCACCTTGTTCATGCGACACCACTTTATCAATAATGCATGTCAATCTATTAACAATGATCTTGGAAAAAATCTTATACACCACAAAACAAAGACTTATGCGATGAAACTTATCAAAGCTCATCGGTTCAGGTACTTTTGGTATCAAAACAATAAAAGAGGAAGAGTAAAACCTGGGTAAAGGAGTACGTCTAAAAAAATCTCTGGCAGCAGCGATGACATCCTCCTTCACAATATCCCAACAAACCATATAGAACTCAGACCAAAGCCATCAGGACCTGGAGTACTACTATTTTTTAGAATAGAGAAAATGGCTTGTTTAACTTCCATCTCAGTCGGCTCCGCACAAAGCATCTCGTTATCGTCTTCTGAGACTTTTTCATCAACTAACTCGCCCAAAGCACAACTCTCAACTTCTGAATTTTCATTTAAGAAGTTCCGAAAGTAATTCTCAGCACCCGAATGAACTGCTTCGGCACTCTCCAAAACCCTTCCATCTGAAAGCACCATTCTCTTGATCATGCCCTTTAGACGACGTTGCTTAATAACGGCGTGAAAAAAAGCAGAGTTTTTGTCACCTTCATTCAGCCATTTTTTCTTAGCAAGTTGACCCAGACGAGAGGCTTCCCTCTTCTTCCATAAATCCAGCTCTATTTTAGTTGCTAAAAAATCATCCTCTAGCTCCTCGGAAAAATCAAGTTGAAGCTTCTCCTCTAACATATCCATTCTCTCCTCAAGAGCTCTAATATTCCCTTCCACTTTCCAAAAACAGTTTTATTTCAAGCTCTTAAAGCAACCTTCATACGTTTCAAACGGGTCGCAAGCTTCATCATGCCTTGTACCTCATCCGGTCTGTTCCACACTTCCTTCACAAAATTCAAAAAATCAGCATGCAAACACCACATATTCATGAAACGGAAAGGAGATGGACCATATGCAGTAAACGGTAACTCTGAAGAAACTACCATCGGGCAATGATCTGAAGATTTATGACTAAGGTAATTCACTTTCGCAAACTAAAACCGAGTTAAGAAATTATTATTGATGAGCACTCTGTCTAGCTTCGCCCAACTCCGTGAAGTCCCAGCATGCCCATTACACCAAGACAGCCGTTGTCCCGAGCACATTAACTCAAATAGACCACACCTGTCAATAAAATCATTAAACTCATTCATGGAAGGCAGAGATCGAGGATTACCACTAATTCTCTTAGAATCCGTTCTAATTGTGTTGAAATCACCTATTACGATCCAAGGTTGATCAATCACCTGTAGCCCCTCAGGTTCTTGCCAAAGAGCCCGTCTCTCCACATAAGAACACTTAGCATAAATAAAAGAAATCAGAGTTTTATGTCCATTGATCACCAACCACCCAGAAATGGATTGATTCAAACACGCTACTGTTTCAAAAATGTTTGGGTCATTCCAAAACACCCATAACTTTCCCCCTTGCAATTCATTCGAAATATGATAATGATAATTCAAGTTAAGATAATTCCCCAACTCATTCATACGTTCAGCGTTAATAAAAGGTTCCGCAATTGCAAACAAACTCGCCTTAAACTTATTGAGCAACTTTTTTAGACGTCCTCTAGAACTGCCCAGCCCTCTTATATTTCCAAAAGAAAATATTGTCACTCATAAATTTAATTTTTGAGCACGAGTATGCACCCGTTGTGACTTTCTTACCGATTTTTCCTCATAAGCATCTGATTTTGAAACTTTTGCAGCAGTGGATTGTCTCTCCCCATCTGTATCATACATTTTTTCTTTCCCCAACAAAACAGTAATTTCTCCTTCCTCTCGCTCCGAAGAATAACCTGTCGTAACTTCTCGCTGTGGACTACCATTTCCCGTACTTTCGTTAGTTTCTTTCTCAGCCAGCACCGTAGTCTTCATTCTATCTGCTTGTGCACTCTGTTGCAACTCAGGTTCATCATCATGCCAAACTTCTTCACATTCTTCATCACTATTGTTAGAGTCTCTCGGTATAGCAGATTGCACATGTTGACCATACTCTGTTTCTGCAACCTGTTTTCCTTCTCTCTGCTGTATCATGTCATCGCTTTTTATCAAATCTGGTTGTGAAATTATCCCCACTTCATCTACATTTTTTTCGGAAACCATCTCTATAGGACTGGTCACATTTAAATCACCCATATCATGAGCAGCTGAAGCATTTGCCATATTTTCATTCGGCTTACCATTAACAGCCCCTGTATCCAATATTTTCTCCCTCATAACAGTTCCAGTTTTATCCTCCATCGGCTCCTTAATGCCCTTTTGTTGCCAGATTTTTTTCCCTTTAACTTTTCCTTCAATTTTCCTCTTCTCACCCACCCTACAAACAACAGAAGTGTGCCCTTGTCTAAAACATTTTGAGCAATTAAACCAGTTCTTTCATATTTGGCCTCCTGCCAAATGCAATTTGCAGGAGAAACTACCATCGGAAATCCCTTTACCGGTTCCATCGTTAGATCAACTTCAACACAGATGCGCGCCCCAGAAGCACGAGTACGATTCAAGGTTGCATTGTCCGTTCCAAGATACCGACCAAACCTTGTGGCTATAATCTGTAAGAAATCAATCCGGTATAAATGCATAGGTAGACCGGGCAGAAAAATCCATTGGGGTGCCAAGGGGGATTCCTTTTGCACATCAAAGTCTTTAGTCCATTTAAATAGCCGAAAAGGGAGGCCTTCCATTGTTCTTCCTTCACGTGCCCAACCATGCACAAAGTCTCTTTCATTTTTCATATGAATCAACACATGAAATTCGTCCATAAAACTTATAGTTGGAACTTCGGACAGCCCCCAAGTTTTCACCACCGTGAGTCTTATTTTGTCAATGGAAGGACGTGATTTCATGAACTTCATCACCAGAGCATACCTGAAATCATCTGCCGCTTTTGTCATCTCCAACTCTGAGAAAACAAAACCCATCTCACCATCGATATCAACCGGAAAATGCATGGGAAGTTTGAACGTAGGATGCTCTGTTTTTTTGTTCACAACTTAAGCGTACGATTTCAGCACATCAGAACCAGCAGGCCCCGCCGACGGAGAAGCCATCGGAGGGGAGAAAACCACCGTCAGGAGGCAACCCTAGCTTGCGAAGCCAGCCAGAATAAGCAAGAAATGGAAAGCCCTGAAAATCCAGAGTTTCCAAAACCAGAGCAACTTGCCAATCTGGCTGTGGTCTCCCTCCCCATTTCTCATGATGATGAAAATTTTCATTAAAATCCCCTACCACCATCCAAGATTTTCCATTTTGTCTACCAAATGTAATTAACAAATCCCACATTCTAGATCTTTGACTAACTATAGGAAACCCACTAATACCAGTCAAGAACCAAGAACCTTTTTTAGGATCATCTTCAATCAAAGCATCAATATGACATTGTGAATAGGTAAGAATGGAAAAATTTAAATCCCTTCCCCATAACAAAGCAAGACCCCCCTTTCTACCACGAAAATCAACCACCAAACAATTTGCAAACCCTAATTTGTACTTACATACCTCGATTTCATAAGCCTTGAGACGTATCTCCTATAAGAACAGGATTTCTGGAGCTTCCCTCTTCACAAGATTGTAGAGGGTTCAAATGACCCATGGGTTCCCAAGCCCAGAGGCATTCCAACTTATAATTCATTGATTTTGCCATCAATCCAATATTTGTAAACTGAGTTTCCTCCATCAAATGAGTACCATCGGAACTCCCTCGCTTAATAGACCTACCCTTGCCCTTTTTGTCACTAAAGAAACCCTTTCTCTTTTTATAAATTGAGAGCCATTGTGAATCTTCAATAACAGAACCAGATGAACTAGAAAGAAAAGTCGTTTCCATTTGCAACTTGTATACCCATCCGGTCATTCCTTCGTAGCTCGACCCATCCTAGCTTTCCCATCAAATTGGCTAGGCTCAACAAGCTTCTAAGGCCCAACTTCCTTAAAACAAAAATTCCCATGGAAACATCATCTTCAACATTCATTTGAACTACGTTTGTAACGGTTCTAGATTTCTTGCCCCCATCCACAAACAGTTCTGCATTTTCCTCCAAAACATGTTCCGTTGAATTTGCTAAACTTTCAGACCCATTTATCTCTAGCCCCTTTGAACGTGGTAAACAATCAGGGGTAGTTACAACATCTTTTTCGGCCACTGCAGCCCCTATTGAATCTGAATTATTCACTAGAAAAACTCATTGTGTCATCCTTTGATTATATCTAGTTTCTCATGAATGACCACGTTGAATTTATCACCGTAACTGGTTGCCCTTAGCCAAGCTCCATACGGGAAAGCTCGTTCATCTTCTACCTGTGCAGCATTCCTCCTCAAACCACACTCCCTATCCCTATGCCCCAGCCAACTGCACCAGTAGCAGAAATTAGGGAGTCTCTCGTAAGAGAATCTAACCCAGAATGAATCTCGATCCCACATTGAAAATTTAGTACCCCTTAACAGAGGTTTCAAAATATCAAGGGTTACACGTATGCACAAGAACTCACCCCAAGCCAACTCCCCCTTCTCCAAATCTACCTCTTCAACCAGCCCAATTTTCTTTCCCATCAGGGTCCCCACATAATCACTTCTAACCCTCAAAGGAAGACCATGAATTCATACCCAAAATGTAGCTTCATGGATCTTAATTTGATGCACCTACTTTCTGCCATCCACCTCCTGCACCATCACTAGTTGCTTATGAAAGGACCAAGGACCCTCTCGCAACACTCTTTCCTTGTCTCGCAGATCATCAAACTCAACTAGACTCAAAGTAGAGTTAAGATCGTGAAACTGCACCCCTTGCACTTGAAGCCATGCATGCTTGATTGTCAACTTGAAAGCTTCACGATTGAAATGTTTATCAGTTCAATAAAATCACAATCATACCCTTGCCTCCATACATAGAAATATCTTCCAATCTACTAGCTAGATTCCATAATCACTTCGTTTCCTTTTGTTTAGTCAATGATAACCATTTATACAACCATCCAGAGTATCAACCATACTGCCTTCAACACCAAGAGATTATGGAACACGAAAGAAAGAAACTGCATTAGGCAGTGAAAATACCTCTACTAAGACCTAGCGCCTGAGTGAAGACACTGTAACTGCTTCCGGTGTTCCATATATATTTCACTACTTACGAATAATTAGTTTGGCTTTGAAGATACTACCAATAACCCAACTGCCAAAGTTTTGCCACTGACCCCTCATAGGTGCAACAACAAGCTATTTTAGATCATCAATCATCTACGTACGTACGTAGGTGTATGCGTCAACAATTCGTAAGTGCATGGATGTTTTGTCAGGTTAGTACTTTATATTGGATGAAAATTAGGAGCGGGTTTATCAAATTAGTAAATAGAACTGATTGGTTCTATTTAATTTGTTACATGCATGTCATTATAGTTGTTGATCATGAGTTTTATTTTATCTTAATTTGTCCATATTTATGTTTGCTGTTAGAGTTTATTTTGATTGTAATTGGTCTCCTGAGTAAAGATTGAGAAAATATATTTGTAACCGTAGATTGTACAACCGTCGTGTAATCATTTTGAAATAAATGAATAAAATATAGAACCCACATAAAAATAAATTTATTTTTTAATAGTGAATTTCACTTTTTTCCAAATCGATTATACAACATTTACGCATTTCACTATTATATGTAGAATTACTCATAAAGATTGTGTTCAAAACTTATTTTTTAAATTATTATCGAAAGGATATATATATTCTAGAGTACCTCCGTTAACCTATCGTATATATTTTCTTCAGATAATCATGGGGATTCAATTTTCGTCTTTGTTGATCGTTCTGTTACGCACGTGATGCATCTCAAGAATTAAATGCATATTGGCTCAAGAAAAAGCAAAAAGATTTTGAGACCACGATGCTACGAGATGATCTAATTGTGAACGTTTTCTGTAATAAATTTTAATATGACAATACATGTGGTTAGTCTTTGTGACAATATACGAAATGCACTGTATATGTACTGTATAAAATCACAAGATGATAATATCCAGTTCGAACTAGATGCAATGAATCAATCTTGGAATGAAAATTTATAAAAGGTGCATGCACGTACGTACACTATGACATGTCCCAATATTTACAATACTTGCTGACCGGCCCTCCCATAAGGAACTCCCCCCGATTGCGGTACGTGTGATTGGTATCTGAGTGATGAGGGAAACACACATGTAACCTTCGTATGCGTCAAGGAATCATATGCAACTTAGAAGACTTTTGGCCGAGAAATTTCTACTTGATCGGACACCACTTTATATTGTTTCTTTCAAATCTCGATAAATAATCAACCCGAGCATTTCTCAATATTCTAGATGGGCAAGATGATCATTTGAGTTATCACCAAGATTTTAGGAAAGTTATTAACAAGAAAATGTAAAAAATTCGATGGAAAAGAAGAAGATCGATCAAGACAATCATTCATAGAATAGACGAATAGTGGTGCGCATATATTTAGCATAACTGAATTTAAAGTACATCCAGTTGATTTATTTTTACCACGAAATACCCAAGCCTATTTATATCCTTAAGATGTCTTCGAACTCTTTCTGGCTATAAGTCTTTTGTTATTACTTGCACCTCAATATATAATGCTCATAAATTGAGTTGCATGCAATAAACTCCAAACTTAGTTTTATTGTAATTCAGAAAAGGGACACTTCAGCACCAAAAGCACACTTGATCCTTTTATATATAAGCTGGTTAAGGGTGATGCTGATGATCTGGTCCTCCAGGCACAACTAGGTCATATTGCTCGAGTGACGACCTGGGTTGAGCACCTTCAACTTTGGAGGCATCAAAACCTAACTCGACCAGAAGTTCTTTGCTACCTAAATTGTTATGCATGAGCTTGTCTCCATGAATAATACGTGCCTGTGACCTTAAAAAGGCTGTGGAGAAGATGACTATCATGAGAAGTATAGGGATCCAAGCAATAGCTGATCTATTAGCCATGAAAGGTAGATGTGGGGTAACCTAGGAGTTGCAGAAGCAAAAAGTATAAGCAGTACTATTAGGTTGAGCTGATTGTGGTGGAATGAAGATAGGTATGAGGTTACAAGTCTAGCTATTTATAGGAGCAAACAATGCAATGAACGTAGTTTTTTTTTTTTTTTCGTTTCCCTGAGCAAGGAAAGTAGATATGTTAGTGTTAGTGGAAAGAATATGTGGAATCCTTTGATCGCAGATTGCTATTAGGCCACTTCGTATTTTCAATATTAAGTTTGAAGACAGGTCAAACATCATGCATAGGGTCACATTAACAGTTTGGATCGGAGGGTATGTTCTCTATACCAATTCACAAATAGAAATCTACTCTAAGACCCCCTTTGGATATTGAGCTGAGTTGAGATGGCTTGAGTTGATCTCTATAAATAGTAGTGAATTGAGATGATAGAATAAGTTTTGTAGAACTCATCTAAGATAAATTTAGATTTATTATTTAGATGTTAAGATTAGTTTAAATGTATTTATGAAAAGTTGAAAAATATTATAGGTCCTGCATGTAAAGAGGTATTGAATTGAAAATGACTGTGGGTCCCCATGTTAAGAGGTTTTGAGTTGAGATGAGTTTAGTGATTTAAGAGTTGAATGTTAGACTCAACTTAAAATTAGACTCAATTCAATCTAAGTTTGAAACAGCCGGGCCTAAACATAATTCTTAGGTATAGTGAAAGTGACACTCGTTTCTAGATAATTTTGTCACACATGGGAGGATGAGTATCAATCTACGTGGTAGTGACTAAAAATAAGTTCTTTTGGATTCTTGTTGATTTTGTTGTTTAATGAAATTAACTGTCTTAGTATGTATCATGTTTGAGGTGGAGTATCAAATATAGGCTACCAAAAGTTATAAAGCTTTGTACATTTCTTATCCTATGCATATCCAAAAGATTTATTGAACCACCCAATATACTATTATAGCAGCTTGGACCACACGCTAAATCATCTTCCACTCTCCCTCTCTAATTTCTTGAGTGAATAAGAAAGGCCGGCTACTTTTACTACTCACAGTTTAAAACATTATAGCTAGCTCTTCACTGCATAATATACGCCAGCACATCATAGATAAATATAACAGGGGACCACACTCCCAAAATGCTCTTTACCAAAAGAAAAAAAAAACAAAAAACAAAAAACAAAAAAACAAATCACAATGTCCCTCTAATATTAATTCACCTTCGCGATGTAAGGCCCTCTGATCTTCCCCTCTTTTCTTCTCTCTCATCTCTTATTTCCTCACATCTTTCTCATTTTTCATCCTTTAATTTTTTCCTCGTACATTTTTTTTTTTAATTTTTATCTATAGAAATGGATTTCCGAATCTACGACCTTGGGTTAAGCATTGCCACACTAGTGCCCCAAATGAAAACTGGACATGTAACGTCATATATATATATATATATATTAATATATGTATGTATTTCCTAAGATATTAATTAGATCTCTGAGAAAGTTCTCATGTACCTGTGGCACAATATGTATATGGGAAGACAATGCCATTGCGTGTGATATGTTATATATATATATATATATATATACATACACCAAATGTCATGTTATATTAGTTTTGAATTAGTAGCTCAGAGAAAATGCCTTTACAAGATGGCACGCAAGGAGTATATGGTATTACAACATGCAAGTTGTCTTTTTTGTGAAAAAAAGAGACATTTTCCTTAATAATATCTATTATTCTCTATCTATTAATGTAGTATGCCATGCATGATCGTCTGGCCTATTCTGAGTAAAGAACTCTTAGGTTAGTGCTAATTAATATCTGCACGAAGATGTCGAAATTGGTGACCATGAGTTTTAGGGGAAGAAGTTTCCAATCGTTAAATCAATAAGTGAGAATGTGGGGCCATGAATGCTCAAACACTACTCTCAAAGTCCGTGGATTGATGTATGTGAATTTGCTGCATATCTTCCCTTGTATTCTCACCCAAAATATACTTCCTTTATTTTATTTTATTCTTTTTTTATTGTGACATTAGATTTCATAAATTAAAAAGTACTTTAGCAAAGGGTGAGAAACCCAAAAAATATCACAAAACAGATATTGAAACACTAAAATGAAAAATAAATCGTAAATCAAATATAAAAATTCCTATTCCATAATTTCTCGACTCGTGGTCAAGAAAAGGTCATCTTGAAGAGGGTTTTGTAGATTGAGGGAGAAACCATCAACGCTAGAATGTGCACTGTAACTGTTTATGGTTGAAGTGGTCGTCGACGATCTCCTCTCCCACATTATTGAATAATTGAGCATACAAAAGTACCTTCTAGAAATGGAAGTATGAAGCTCCTGGAAACGAGAGAAAACATAATTTGCAGCTACAACACATAGCAACAGGTGGCCTTGGGAGCGCGTTCGGTGGGTGGGTGGAGCAGAACATGGGGAAACTTCTGGCGGGGCGTGTATCTGTACGATGGGGTGAGGTGGTCGGGTGCAAATTTGAAGTTGAAAGTCCGTGGAAAAAACAGGAGACCAGAGAAATAAAAATCATATTGAAATCCAAGATGGTCTAGCGGTGCATGGTGGCCACGTGCTGGGCAGGCTGGGCTGCCAGGGTCATGGTTTGATCGATGGAAATCGGGTGCTCCTACCACTATTAGGTGTGGTGCGGGGAATCGTTGGTGGACCAAAAGCTAGCTCTACATCTAGTCTTTAACGCCTAGGAAAACGAGCAAACTAGGAAAAATGGGAGAAGAAAAAGACGAGAAATGAGAAATGGGGGACAAGTGGCGCTATAAGAAAAATGAATTTTTATAATTAATATTTTATAATTAAAATGACTATTTTCTTAAAAAATAAGTATATTTTCATCTAAAATAATCTATTTGATTGCAAAATAATGATAAAAAAATTCATTTTCTTGTAATGTAAGAAGGTATATTGAAAAAGAAATAATTTGTAAAAAGCTCAAATAGATAAGCTAGTTTTGGGGCACAAGTCTTTGTAAACAGGTAGAGTACTATATTTTAAAAAAGTGTAAAAAAAATAATTTTTTATTAATGAGACCCGTTTTTTTACAAAATTCTGTATAAAACTTGTTTATTTAGAATTTGTACAGTATTACTCTTTTATTCACCAGAAAAATTTCAAGGAGGTAATCTCACCCCGAAAGCGAATCCACACTAAGATCATAAACAGTAGGAAAGAAAGGAGCCAGTATGAAAACTAGTAACGTCCGCAGTATTTTCATTTTTGTATTTACGAAAATTATGGTGAACAGAAAAATTATTTTTTGCATGCCCTTATGCCAGTACCTTTTAATTAGACGTGACCTCGAACAAGTATATATACAGAATGTTAAAAGTGAGAGATGAACTTCAATTAAAACGTAAATCACTACAATACAATTGATCTTTTATGACAGAGAAAAACATCACAAAAAATAACCAAAATGTCACTAAAAATATTTGGTGACAGTTCGAAACCGTCACGACTACCGTCACCTAATATGCATCACAGAAAACAATTTGTGACAGTTTACTATTCAACCGTCACAAAAAATATTTTTAGTGACGGTTGAAGGTTTTATGTTTGATGTCACGTTCGAATGTGGAATTTTTTGTGACAGTTGAAATCTGTCACAAAATGTAACATTTGAACATCCAACAGAACTTTCGAACGTTAACCCGACTGATTGACATTTGAATGAGAAAAGTTGACGTTTGTTGGTTATAGTTCGAACGTATCATATTTACGTTGGAATGTTAAATAAAACGTTCAAATGTAAATCGTTTAAACATTTGAATGTTGTGTTCGTTTTTAGAGTGAATATGTTCGAACGTTAGTTCTAATGTGAACCAACATTAGAACGTTTGTTATATACATTAGAACGTATAGATCAAAAATACTATTTTCATAAAATTAAAAAATATACAAATTATATCATCATATTATACCATCAAATTAACAACTAACAATATTCTATATAGTTGTAAAATTAGATATTAAAAGTTCTATACAATAAGAAAATTGAATTGATTTCATTTCTTCTTCTTTTCAATGCCACTGCGATTCTACTATAGTGACATAACACGTCCTATCTGGACTCTCATCTCCATTTGCACTTGTTCTCAAACTTTACTGCACATTCTTTCCTCATGGTCTCTATGTTGCTCCTGCAAACATATCTCTAAATCAGACTGTTGCTCCAAGAGAGACTTCAACTCTTGCTGTCTTGACCTCGTATACTCATTTGATAAAAAAAAATGCTGCAAAATAAGTAACGTTTTAAAAGAAATACAAATAAAAATTAAATTAATGACATGTTGCATAATTTAATAAATTATTCCCAACATATTCAATAAAAAATTTACAACTTTATTCAAAATGATATTATATATTTTCACAATATATAAACATATTCACAACTAAATTCACAATATTTTACATATTCCCAATAATTTTAGTAAATACTGTAATACACAAATTCACAGTATATAAACATATTCCCCATAGACTAAACTAATTCACAAATCACATATACATATGCACAATAATAACTAATTCACAAATACCACAACATATGCTTCAAATTCACATACACAATTGTAAAACATATTCATTTTAATCTATAAATATACACAAATATTTATATTTTCATTTTAAGAATAAGCATACACACAACACAATTTTTCATTTTAATTCATCATATTACATAATCCATATCACAAAGATTTGCTTCTAATTCATTAACATAAACAATTCAATTCCTTTTAATTCATCAATAATATCCAATTCACAACATATTCACAATATATACAATCAAAATTCACTACTCAACTCACAATATTATACCCATATCTAATCCTTCAAAATCCACAATCAACTCACATTATACACATCAAAATATTTATCATTATTCACAACAAAAGAACAACAAAATATATAAACATATTAATAAAGTTTAGAAATATACCTATCACTCACAATATCAAGAGAAACAAATCACAAGTTTTGAACAAGTCACAACAACCAATCATTCAAAAAAAATCACAACACTAGTTAGTTAAACACATATATATAAAAAAACACAATAAATATCATAAAATTGTAAAACATTTAAAGGAAAAAAGAGTTTTTCTTACCAAAATCAATGGAGAGAGCAAAAATATTAATCCTCTCTCACTCTACTTTCTCTCTAACTCTCTCTGACTCTAACACACACTCTCTCTCTAACCCACAACCCTCTCTCACCCTCACTCTCTCTTTCACGCATAAGACAAGCAGAAGAAATGATTTTGCTTCCTCCCATGCGTTTATTCATTAAAACCACTCTGATTTGATATGACGTTAGAACATTGAAAAAGTAACGTTTAAACATTTAAAAATTAACATTCGAATGTTAAATTTTAACGTTCGAACATTATTTAAAAATGAGTGAAAAAATTTTCGCATTTTTTTCCGTTCGAACGTATGTGAAAGAAATGTACTCTATTATTATAAATAAGATATAATAATATATATAATATTAACTATATAATATTAATATATTAAGTATATAATATATAATAAGTATATATATATTATATATATTATATAATATATACTAGACTATATATAGTATAGTACATAGCACTAGATTATATATATAATATATATTATATACTTAACTAGTATATAATATAGTGTATTATATATCATATATATAGTATATAATATACTACAGTTAGCTTATCTAATTTTAATATTAAATCATTGTGCTTCAAATTTCAATCTCTTTAAATTTATAATAATTGTTCACAAATGGTGCATTATTTTATTTAAAAACTACATAAAATTTAAATTATAGTCATATTTACCAAATACTCTATCCAACGTTCGAACTTCACCCACTAACGTTCAAACGTCACTGATTAACATTCGAACGTTAGCGTCAAAAAATAGTACATTTGCACATAAAAATCTTTAATGTTCGAACGTTCATTTAACGTTCGAACATAAATTTGCCTACATTTGAATGTTAGATGAATTCTCGTATAGATTTAGTGACGGTTTGTATAAACCGTCACAAAAATTGATGTGACAGTTTGGAAATTGTCACCAATTCTAAAGTGTCACTAAATCTCAATTTTGTTATAGTGAATACATAGATTATAACGGAGAATTGGCCCGCTATAAGCATCCTTACTAAAAAATATATATGCAATGCAACTTTGTACGGTTATATTTTTTCAAGTTACGTCTAAAATCATCACGTATAATTATCGATTTTCATTCTAAATGATCAAAATTCAAATTGATGAAAATAGGACACGTGCTTCGATTTTAATGGCCAAAACTTAATCAAGGGTCCTATAAATAATCAAAATTTGATACTTTAGATTAGTCATGTATGTAAACATTTTGTTATTGTAATTTGTAGGCTATTTTAAAGTAAAAAGGATGACTGTAATAATTTTTTTTAAGGGAAATTGTCATATATCTCGTTCATTCATTAGAGAAACTTACTTACATCCATGGCTAGATCCCATATCAAACCTGACATCATAAACCAAAATAATGCATTTGGAGCTGTATCAGTATACTATTTCCTTTTGTGATTGGTATGGTCTTCATTATTACTAATACTCTTTACAAACAAATGTCCAAGAACAACACTATTTACTTAATTAGAAACTCAATCTCACATTTCATAAAAATTGAGGACTCGACCTCTACAGATAAATGTCCAAGAGACAAATATTTGTTTTTAATTAACAAAAAAGAAACTAAAAAGGAAAACAGTAAAATAGATGCGAAAAAGGACAGATTATAATTTGGCCCGTAAATACAACACACTTGTCTCTTTTTAGTTACAAAGGTTGATATGAAAGGTCTGGTGGTGGCAGGTATGTTGATTTGGCACACATGTCAAGAAGAGCTACAGGAAGGGGTGGTATGTGAAAACCATGTGTAGATATAGGGGACGTGTAATGATTTTCACAAAACTATCACTTTCTTCTGAACGATTTTTGACTTGTGAATCGACTTATCAGAAAGTTGTAAATCTGTCTTTTTTGACTTTGAAAAATGTAAAATAAAACTAAGTAAAAGAAATCATTATAGACAATGTGGGTAAATGGAGAAAGGAGGAAAGGAGAGGGAGGAGGAGGAACTCTTGATTTTCAATGAGAGAGAGGGAAGGAGGCACCTAGGGTTTTTGGATTTGAGATTAACAACAGTTGATCACTTTAATAATTTGGAAGTGTTCAATATTATAATTTATCCGAATATTCCAAGTGATGGTTACTAATTAGTCCATGGTACGTTCGATCGAGAATTAATCCTTCTTTTGGAAAGCAAGAATTATCCTTTCCAAAAGCATAAATTAAAAGAATAATAATTAATGAGTGGGCACCGTCATGCTAGCTAGGTCTTGCCTGTGGATTGTTAATTTGTTTCAGTAAAGAATTTATCATGCAGCGGCGGCGCCAATTTTAAATACAGAAGAATATATGGATTATGTTGTTAATTACTTTGGCTGTCCTTATTTAAAAATAATAATAAAAAAATACCAAAGGGCCGGTTGGCTCCACTTGTTCTGTACGTAGTGCCCTATTTATTTGGTATCTCTACGTTCAAGTGAGGTTCGAGTGGATTATAATTTCTTAATGTTTCTTTCCACAAGATTAATGAAAAACAGATCATGAAAGGAAAAAAATAAAAGAAAGAACCCTCGTGGATAAGCAATCATGATTCCCATCGTACATGGCATTGTGCTAGCTAGCTAGCTATGGCAAAATCCAATCCTAGTATCCAAGTTAAAAGTAGTTGTGCCTTTTGACCGTACTTCCACAACAAAAAAGGCAGAAAGCAGGATGATACCACCACGAGCAATCGACACCTTATAATGAAAGCTCATGGCAGGTCGATCTTTGTGTTTGCCAGATGAAAAGAAATAAACACACATTATTTTTTATACTATTTTATACAATATTGTGTGTATCATTACTCATCTTATCATCAGACAGTGAAGAAAAGATAATGATTAAAAGGATATATAATGAATATCATATTTCACCTAATTAATTTCAAATTGTCAGAGAGATAAGTGCTGATCATGAAAAAAAAATGCTGTATAGATTCTTGTTAATGCTTCTCTTTTTTCATGGTAAAGATAGGATCATGGGGGGGTCCTATGATATCCCAAGCGTGGCTTGATCTGTAATAATAGAAATGGATCGAGTACGTAATACTACAAGAGCTAGTGTCCTCTGTCATTGGGGCACCAAGTTTCATAATCAATGGTGAATGCACTTCTTTCTCTCCATTCTGTCTCTCATGCATGCAATTTTCGATTCGATAACAAAGATAGGCATAGATCTTCTGTTAATATTGCTGTGATTGGACACTACTTGCTTATACTTTTGAACATTCAAGTCAAGAAAAAAGAAAACATAGACATAAAGATTTGGAAAATCTTAATTAATTTAAAAACATTAAGATATATATATATAATATCATTAATTAATTTTTATGACTTTCTTATAATTAAATTCTGCTACTTTTCCGACCAAGATTCTAATACGAATGCCTCTTGGCCACCTGGCTTAAAGAAGAGAATAAAAAGAGTCAACCCATTAATTAAATTATTATTTATTGCCACAAAAAAGGCCGGGAAAGGTTGTCGGCTCTTTGGACAAACCGGCAGTAGTAATAATGCATATCAAGTTATCAACTTTTTCGACAATTCGATCTTTTCAAATCTGGCCTAAAATGAAATCCAGATCGAAAACTCAAGCTGGGTAGTAGATAGACGAAGTTGAGAAGACATTGTAAACAATTGAGCATAAGCTTAATTATTGTTTGAGCTCTGACAAACTAGCTAGATGGATTATCGTATAACGTTAATGGAACTAAGGATATATATGTTTGGGATGCAAGCTTGCGTTTTTAATTTGTACGTTCCTAAAGGGAATGGATCGTAGGCATATATAACCATATTCCTTTAGGAACATGTATGATTAATAATGCGGGCCCGTTCCTACTTATCTTTTATTTGGTGATAAAACCTGAATAGTTTAGTGGAATTGAAGTAAAGTTTTTCAAATACCCAAGCTTCATAATCTTTTTCCAAAAAAATATTATTGTAATTTTGTTTAAAATTAAATAAAAATACATGATAGCCAAACCTAAAGTTTTTAAAATTATACTGTACTGACCAAAATTTAATGTGATAGAACATTAATAGGTACTGAGGAGGTTTGCATTCCATACTGGGTCAAATACCGGCCGTTTTGGTTAATACTGGCCAATTTTCAATGTTTTGTCTGGTATGCGAATTTCGGCCAGTATGTAAAACCAGTGGCATGACAATTTTGTAAATAAGCTTGCTGATAAGGGTGTTTCAGTAAAGTTGAACTCAAAATAGGGACTTTTTTGGTTTTGAATTTTTTTTCCATAAAGTTGAACTCGAATGATGATCTCGATCTCTCTCTCTCTTTCTCTCTCACTATGTACTATTTTACTAGGCACACAAGATGATTTACTTTTGATTTTTTTAAATTATATTCACATTTTAGAATCTATATGGGTCATTTAAAATTAAAATACTATATGGGTCATTAAAAATACACTGGATTGGTAGTTATAACTTGTTAGTTGATTGAATTGATTCTATTAAAATTATTAGTAACTTATATTAAGAAGTATTATTGAGTTTCTCTTTCTTTTTCGTTATTTTAGAATATGATTTATATATATAATTAATTTTTCTATATAGATTATTCCGAAACGGTATATTAAAACGATACAGGTATTAAAATATTTCATTTCAGTACATCGACCGAAATGGCCAACCATATGGTATTCAAAATTTTAGTCCAACCACCTTCCGATTATACTTTCAGAAGTACTAGTTCAACCAGTACTCTTTTGACCAACCGGGATGCAGGCTCGAGCCACCCTTTGGCCACAGTAGTACCAGAGCGTGCCCTGGAACACCCCCCTATGAGCACAAGGCCAGGTGGCCCAAGCCACCTCCAAACGGCCACGAGGTGGTTGAGGCCACTCTTGTGGATTTGGTGGGTACGTGGTTGCATCTTCATGAAGAATAGCTATTAATTATATATCTACAATTTCGTTGGTTGATCCATGATCCGCTCATCCCTTTTGATCTTCAGAATGATTATTTCCATGACTTTCTACTCCCTCAACCAAACATATCTTTAGACAATAAATTACGCAAATGTATGAATATCCCACTACTACTTAAAAGTAATCTTAATGACTCATGACACCGCTTAATTGATCTGAGCTACTCGAATGCTTGAGTGTTTTCCGCGTCTAATTCCCTTGAGAATATGTCAAAGTCGATTAATTAAAATGACTAGTCTAGTCATCATCATTTGTCTTCATACTGTCAATAATAGAGACGGTGGGTTGACAATACGTTCAGAAACAGTTTTGCCATTAAAATTCGTACAGCCATATCACTATAAAACATCGATCGGCACAGGTATGCGCTTCGATTTGATAAAGTTTTATCCCATGCATCCACTAAATATCATGTTCTTTTTCCAACGATCGAATCGCCACGTACATACGAACTTGACCCTGCATTAACGCAAATTATTCCAAGCGCATCTTTATTATACACAAGCCCTATCTTGTGTATAATAAAGAAATTCAAACAAAAAAGAGTCCTACTTTTGGGTTCATGGCGGCAATTTTTTTTATTTTTATTTTTTTTAAAGACGAGGTCAAGGCCTCTTATTATTATTAAGATCCGATCCCTCACTGAGGTCATGGCAGCCATGATATGCTATCTTATTCTTCTATATATAACAAGTACTCTAGAAAGGAAGAATCCCTCCTTGAAGAAACGAGACGCTATATGTACGTACCTTGTCTGAGGACAAATTTTTGAGGGTGGAGGCAGTCCCGGAGCACGAGTTTATTTTAACTTGAGAAAGATAAATTTGGTTATTTATTCTCTTTGCTGTGGGGCGTCGGTTTGGCCACCCTATTCAAGCCACTATATATGGGGGTGGCCCGAACGGGACCACCCGGCCATATGGTGGCCTCCTGGCGCTAGCTCCTATATTGGTTTAATTTAGAAAAATCTATTTCATTTTATAATAAAAAACTGTTTATATTTTAAAAAATTAATATTTTCTTTTCAGAAATTTTGAAAAAAATTTAAGATTGGCACTTGGAAGGGGTATTGGTTGACGGTGATGAAAGAAAAAAAGAAATGATAGTTGTAACTGTGAGTGTGCAAGCGCCGTGCAATCACTTTGAAAGAAGTGAATAAAAACAAAACTCACATAAAAAGAAATTGATTTTTTAATAGTAGACCTTACTTTTTTTTAAAATTACTACAAGACGCCTGTGCATTTCACAATTATATGTAGAATTACTTAACTCATAACATAGGAAGTTTACGATGAGATTAATTTACCTAATTTAAATATGCATATGTAAATGTATTAACAACACAACAATTTGATTATGATTTATTGGGGTGTATATCCGGTCCTAATATTGATGAACCAAAAAGTTGTCTAGCTAGATGTTTAAAACATTATCGTCAAACATATATTGATGAGAATGAAAAAGAATAATTATATTCACAAACCAATGTAATTAAAGTACACACATTGCATGTTGCTGATGTGGCATGATTTAATTTATAAAATATATTATTGATTTAAATTTTGTAAATTAAATGGTGTCATATATTAACTATGTGAATAGTAGATTCTCCATATTGACTTGTGAATAGAATGACTCGAATAAAAATATTAATTTATGGTATAACATATTAAAAGTGACTTAAATGATATGTATTATGCATTTATATTAATCAAGTATATATAATAAGACTCGCAGAATACTTCGATGAATAATGATTGGAAGAGAGAAGATGCGAAGGGGACACCTAATTCATACGAAGGGAAAACAAGTTTCCTTTTATAGATGGACCTTTTTAGGAGGCAGGTGCGCCTAATATGCTCTCTAAGTCCCCACATGCACGTCGGTATTCATGTTTTTTTCACTTTTAGGATTTGTTTGGATAGTGAAATGAGATGAGATGATTTTAGATGAAAGTTAGATAAAATATTATTATAATATTATTCTTGTTTTAAGATTTCAAAAAGTTGAATTGAGGTTTGAAAATTGAGTTACGTATTATATTTTGTATGGAAATTAAATAAACTTATAATGATGAAATGAGATGAAATGATTTCTCAATCCAATCTGCCCTTTACTTCTAACTTTACAATATGAGCATCCTTAATTATTTTATGTACTTTGACTAAACGAGGTCTCAAGAGTCAAAGTGCGTATAGTACGTATATTAAAAATAATATGAAATTAAAACCTTTATTCTTAATTTGATATTATCTTGTTTCAATTTATAAAGCGTTGGTGGGGCTAGTGATAGTGTATGGTGATCATAGTGCTAGTGATAGTGTATATAAAGTGTTTTTGTCAGAAATAGTCTTTTTAGTCGCAAAATTTTGATAGTAAAAATAGGTTTATCTTGTAATATATATTATCCCAACTTATAAGCGAATTTTCATTAAAAGTCGTTTCATTTCACATATATAAGATATATATTAATCTGCAAATGGTCCTATAGCTAGAGATCATCATGACATTATATTGCAGAAAATGCAAGATGGAGAGTAGCCACTCTAAAGCTACGAAAGAAGAGAGGACGGGAAAAATAAAGACAAATTGGATGAACCTTAATAACTCGTTACATTTAAGTGGACAAAAGAAAAGAAACCAGACTCCAGTACTAGCTAGTAGGTGCAGTACCCTTCTGGGTACATGTGTTTGTTTCGATGTGGTGTTCATTACAAGCCTTTGAATAGGTGAACCAAAGTTTGTATCTTCACAACATGCATGCAAACTCCTGTATCCCGAAACGTAACTTTATTCAAATCTCCATTATCTGCACTCAAATATTCTAATTGGGGGGCAGTCAAAAGTGGTGCTGGTCATCCGGCCCACCTGGTACGAGCCTATCAGTTTCTGGACCAGAAAATTTGGCCGCCAACCTTCGATAGTTGTCGTGTTTTGAGAGATCATCAAAACCAAATACATCCCAAAGATGTTGGCTGTCAATCATTTCCTGCATGGCTGGGCGTCCGTGAAGTATACGAGCCTGGGAGTTCACGAGGAAAACAGAGAAGCAAACCAAGAGAATCATAGCACGAATGGTGTTGGTATCAGCCATGTTGATGGGATAAAAGAGTAACCCAATCGATGAGAAGTAATATCAAAAACTTTGGGAGGGAGTAGGGATCAAGTAGAGTGAAGTAGCTTAATAGGAATGAGCATTCCTATTTATAGAGCTTAGAAAAGAGGAGGAATTTTATTTATTATTAGTGGGGTGAAGGAAACCTACAATAGCTTTAATAAATCGACAAAATCCTACTAATGAAGATTGTCATGATCTACTCCACATAGTGGAGGTTTTGTCTGTAATTGCTGGATATCCAATTAGCTTTAATGTTTTGTTGAACCGGTCTCATTGCAGATGTTCATTATCACCCTCTCTAGAATGATATGGGATTGCTTCGTCCGCCATTCTTTATTGCAAACTTGGGCGTACGCGTGCAATAGCTGAGTAGTTTTATACAGCAATAAGTACAAAGATGCATTTAGCTTGGAGCAAACAAAATTATAGCTTCAGCAGCTATATGTGAAATTCCCAATGTACCCCTGTAAAACCACGAAATTGTCTACCAATTTCCTTGAACAAATTAGTTAGATCTCAATTATAAAGATTATGAAATGAATCAAATACTTTAAAATAAATAATCAAACTTGCAAGACACAACGATTGGTTACGAAGGGAAACCCTTTAAAGAACTCTTTAAAGGTAAAACCCTACGGGGCAGCCAAACCCAGGAAAGTCAATCTCATTATTTGAAGAACAATTACAAGTAATAATCAATTACAAAACTTTTGCAATTCAACTCTCTTACTTGCCTAGACAAACGACCCGTTTGTCTTCTACCACAGTAGCAGCCAGAACCTCTGGCGATCTTCAAATGTTGACCTCCCTTCTGGAACTCCAAAGGCTGACACTCAATCGATGTTGCTTCCCACTCAAAGCACGATCACACTCAAGAAGATATGAAAAATCCCATGAAAATTCTCAAGTGAATTTTCTCTCATAAACACGCAGAATATCCTCTGTAAAATTCGTGGCTTGAAGTCCTTAAAGAGATACAAAACCGAGTCCCCTTTAAATAGAAGATCTGAAAAGAATTCTAGTTGCAGTAGGACTCTGCTGACGGTTAGCAACAGACGCGAAAACGCGTCCCGACGGACTGCTAACACTTCAGGATAACTTCTTCTGATATAGACTGAATTCTGTTCTGATTTCTTCTAGATAAGTGTACTGCTAACAGAACTCGATTTTGACTTCAGGAACTTATCTAAACAACTCCTAATATTTCTAGATAGACTCAACATTGTTTAGACATAAATTAATAATTATTTTTACATTCATCCAACAATAATAAATAATATGATAAGATAAGCCTTATCATTTACTCATCTAATCCTAGCCAACTTTTTGCCTTTACAATCTCCCCCTTTGGCGGATTGATGACGAAACCAGTTTGATGAATGTAGATTTCCTGAAAATATGTCAACTATCAAATCACAAAAAAATATAGAATATTATAAAGAGTTGTGATTTAATAAAACCAGAATGGTCAGTTAGCTTAATCAAAATACATGCCCAATTGTATCTGCATTACAGTCCCAAAAAAAAAACATGATAAGTTTTTCAAATGTACTCCCCCTTAGATGCTGCTGCTCCCCAAATGTACTCCCCCTCAAACTTTTTAATGTACTCCCCCTCAAACTTTTTCTCCCCCTTTTTGTCAACAATCAGCCATGAAGATCTATACTTCCTCGTCAGAATCTGCTACGCTGGCCATAATTTGTTGGACATCCAAGGACAGTTGAACTAGTCGATCGTTTGCTTGTACACAATCAGAGCGTACTGCAGCCAATTGTTGCTCCAACTTGGACTGATTGGCCTCCCACTTGGCTGTGAAGCTATCCATCTTCTGAGATATCAAGGTGAGTTGCTCAAGTAGTTGTGAGGTGGGGATGGATGGTTCAGGTGGAGAGGATGCTGACTCAGTAGTAAGGGGGTGCTTCTTGGTGATGACAGCTGCTGATTTAACCACGGTTAAGGCAGAAATAGGCCCTGGCAGCTTCATGGTGGGTTCATTGGCTCGAAGGGGCACTTTTGCAAGCATGGCCAATTTTGTAATTAGACTTCCAAAGGGGAGATTTAACTCTTTTTCCACATGTGAGCGATGAATAATATCAATGACATGTCGTGGAAAATCAATAGACACACCAGTAGCAAGAGCATACATAAAATAAGCTCTTTCTAGAGAAATTTCAGTGTGACGACTAATGGGCCAGAGATTGGTCAAGACAATTTTGGCCAGTAGCCGATACTGAGGAAGCATATTGTGAAGGGGTAGTCGGTGTGTCTTGGCAGTCCATTTGGGGCCAGTGACACCAACAAATAGATTGCGCATTGCAGTCTTGGTTGGGGCTCCCATGCCCTTATATGGATATAGAGGGGATTCAACCTCAGGAAGAGTAAATAGATTGCGGAGAATAGCAGGAGATACCTCAATCTGAATCCCACGAATAGTAGAGATGATGCTATGATCATCTAAATTGAAGTGGGCTATATTTGAATAAAATTCCCGGACCACCTCAACATAAGGTGTAGGAAGGGCATGAGTGAGCTTCTCCCAACCTCTTTCAATGAATATTTGGCGGATAATTTGGAAGTCATCCGAAGGAAAGTCATGGATGCTTACCTCCCGCTCACCCAAGACGGGTCTCTTGGAAAAGGTATTTCTATAGGCATTTTCGGCTTCAATGGAGGTGAAGCGATCAGTAGGTGCGTCTGTGGGCACAGGCACCGATGGTGATGGAGATGGAGGAGGGGCAGAAGTGTCGCCTAATTGCATGGGTTCAAGTGATGGGACATCCTCAATTGAAGAGTGCTCGGATGGCACCGGAGTAGTGAACTTTTTGCGTTTTGCCCTTTCTTTGAATCTCATCTGAAATAGTACAAGAATCAAGTTTAGAAAGATAATTCTCAAACCTTATAGAGGATAAGAATAGATAAAACAAAAATGTGATATTAAAAGGTGGGTTGGTGTTTTTTTTTTTTTTTTATAAGCTTGAACGTTGAGAACAACCCAAACACAATATGTGCAGAAAACCTTACTATGTATAGATAAGAAAGAGCCATCCTAACAAGTGACCAAAACAAAAGAGAGGTGAGTCAGGAAAAAACACAAACACTTGGTGTGCACCCGTGGGAAAAAAAAACAGAGAATCCGTGTGTAATAGAGATTTTTCCTCAATACATGCATAGAATGAGAAGAATCAATACACACAACCTAATTCCGAGTAGTGTAGCTCAATCCAACAACCAAGATAAAAAAAATAAAACCCTTCACAGAAATTGTAGATATCAACAAAAACCGAAACTTGAGAGAAGAAAAGAATAGAAAAAAAACAGAGGATCCGAAAATACTTACCTTGAAGATTGAAGGATGGAGAAATGTGAGTGGAAAGAGCACCGTGTATGGAGGATTAGGGGGAAGGAAGCGAGCGGCCGTGAAAATGGGTAAGGGGAGGCTGATGAGAATCGGGCTGAGTGTAGGAAACAAAGGCCAAGAGGTATGCTTAAGTGTTTTAAAAGAAGACCCTCCCCGTGCACGTGCTGGACCAAAGAGTCCTATTAGGACTTCTACACTTAGGCATAAAAGACCCGATACATGTATGCAACACACTGGGAACCCCCCTTTTTTTTTTTTTTGAAAAGAAAAAAAAAAAAAAAAGAACAAAGCAATGAAAAAACAAACTATAAATATATTTTTTTTTTTTTGTAGAAAAGATTTGGTTTTTTTTTGTTGTTTTGGTTTTAAAAGGAACATGCCTAAAATCATCTTAGTTTGATCAAGTCAGAATATACCAAAAAAAATTCAATAATCCTTAGCCCACTCATGTTTGTAACAGTCTCTTTGTGGATGTTCACTCCTCATAGAATCAGTAATGCCAAAGTTCAGGTGAGTGTGTGAGTGAGTATACTTATATCATAGCATGTTATGAGCTTTCCCCCTTTTTTTTTTGTTTATTGCTCTCTTTTGTGTTATATTTTTGATACCTTTGTTCAAAGAAAGGTAATATTTTTTTTATAAAGATGCTCACTAGAGTTTGTTTCTTGACCTTAAAAGTCAAACTTTATGCTAGGGCCTAGATACATATGCATCTCCTCCAAACACTAGTTTGTACACCACCTTTGTTCATGTTGGTTGCTCATCTTTTTCCACAATGATTAGAGCAACGATTTTTTCTGTAATAACTCAAGGTGATAGATCCGTGTAGGGTGTTTGTCTTTTTCCGCAATGAATAAACACCGACTTTTTCTATATGGATCACTCTTTGTGTTTGGCAAGAAGAGAGCTCTTTAAAGAAGTACTAGGTTCAACTAGTATTAGTCAATTCAAGGCATGAACTCCCTCTTGATGAGCATCCTTTTTTTTTTAAAAAAAAAATGCTTACATATAGGTTCCTCACAGTGCATAAAGATGAACTTTGCCAAAAAGACCTATAGGGTTAGTACACTTAAAGAGAGCTGCACAAAGAGGAGTAACACATAAGATCAGAAAATTTTTGAAAGCAATTCCATACATGCTCAACCTGTGATGTAATAAACATATACCTTAAAGAAAATACATAACCCAGTTTTTTTTTTTTTTTTAAATAAAAACAAAAAAAAAACTGAAACATTTATGCTTTTAAAGAAAGGGAAAAAAAACTGGAAGAAAAGATCCTAAACTAGTAGGATAGAAAATCCTCACTTGGGATCACATATGCCAATGGCTTTTCGTAAAAACTCAAATCTAAGTCCATCCAAAGGTTTAGTAAACAAGTCAGCCAGTTGATGTTCAGTAGGCACATGTTCCATGGATATAATTTTAGACTCAACCAAGTCTCTTATAAAATGATGTCGAATATCAATGTGCTTGGTCCGAGAATGCTGGACAGGATTTTTGGAAATACTTATAGCACTAGAATTATCACAATATATTGTCATAGTGTCTTGAGAAAAACCATAATCATCAAGCATTTTTTTCATCCATAATAGTTGAGTACAACAACTCCCTGCAGCTATGTATTCAGCTTCAGCAGTGGATAAAGAGATAGAATTTTGCTTCTTACTCATCCAAGCTACAAGATTTCCACCTATATAAAAACATCCACCCGTAGTACTCTTCCTATCATCAGCATTCTCAGCCCAATCAGCATCCGAATAGCCAACAAGTGTAAGATTAGTGTCTTTTGAGTACCATATCCCATAATCAACAGTGGCATTAAGATATTTTATGATTCTTTTTACTGCAGTAAGATGTGATTCTTTAGGATTAGCTTGAAATCTAGCACATACACCAACACTGAAAGCTATATCAGGTCTACTTGCTGTAATATATAAAAGACTTCCTATCATGCTTCTATAGAGAGTGGGATCAATATTTTTACTTGTGGAGTCATTGCTGATTTTCACTGAAGTGCTCATGGGAGTCCGAGCATTGCTTTTTCCTTCCATTCCAAACTTTTTTACAAGATCTCTTGCATATTTAGATTGTGAAATAAATATTCATTCTTTACATTGTTTTACTTGAATACCCAAGAAGAAATTTAACTCACCAATCATACTCATCTCAAATTCAGATTTCATTTCATTTGCAAAGTTATAAGCAAGAGATTCAAGTGTTGCTCCAAAAACAATATCATCAACATATATTTGAGCAATTAAGAGTTGTTTACCTGATCTTCTTATGAATAAGGTCCTATCAGCTTGTCCTCTAACAAAATCATGATCAAGTAAGTAGGCAGTTAATCTTTCATACCAAGCTCGAGGTGCTTGTTTCAGTCCATACAGCGCCTTCTTCAACCTGTAGACATATTCAGGGTAGAGATGGTTAACAAATCCTTTTGGTTGGTTGACATATACCTCTTCTTGTAACACTCCATTTAGGAAGGCACTCTTGACATCCATTTGATATAATTTGAAGTCTAGATGACAGGCAAGTGCTAGAAGAATGCGAACAGATTCTAACCGGGCCACAGGAGCAAATGTTTCATCAAAATCAATCCCTTCTACTTGTGTGTAACCTTGTGCAACCAGCCTTGCTTTATTTCTCACAATAGTACCATGCTCATCGGATTTGTTCTTAAAGATCCACTTAGTCCCAACTATGTTAGAATTTTCTGGTTTAGGAACTAACTCCCATACATCATTTCTAGTAAATTGATGGAGTTCTTCATGCATGGCGTTGACCCAACTTTCATCATTTAGTGCTTCTTCGACTTTCTTGGGTTCAACCTGTGACAAATAACACACAAAAGAAACCCGATTTAGTACTCTTCTTCTAAGTCTCATACCTTCTTCTAGCTCACCGAGAATGTTTTCTTTAGGATGATTTTGAGTTATTCTTGAAGAAGGTTCTTTGATTTGTGGATTTTGTGGTGTTTCCTTTATATTATCTTCCTCATTTTGCACTTGTAACTCTTCTCCACTGGTCTGCCCTAGTTCCTTCATATTCTCAAGCTCCTTCATGATAGTTTCAGTATTTGAGGAATAGCCAAGAAACAATCCCTCATCGCTTTTGCTTTCAAATTTATGATTGTTTTCTCTGTCTTTTAGAATATAACACTTGCTACCAAAAATTCTGAAATACTTTACCGTAGGCCTTTTATTTTTCCACAAACCGTAAGGTGTTTGATTGGTGCCGGGTCTTAGAACCACTCGATTCAAGATATGATTTGCTGTATTCACAGCTTCTCCCCAAAAATATAAAGCCATCTTCTTGTTGCTTAACATTGTTCGTGCCATTTCTTGGATTGCTCTATTTTTCCTTTCCACCACTCCATTTTGTTGTGGAGTGATAGGTGCAGAAAATTCTTGGTGTATTCCCTGTTCATCACAAAAAGAAGTAAAATTAGTATTCTCAAATTCTCGACCATGATCACTGCGTATTCTAGAGATAGAAACTTCCTTCTCTATTTGTAGTTTCTTGAACAGCTTTTTGGCAAGATCAAAAGCTTCAGATTTTTCTTTTAAGAGCATTATCCATGTGAACCTTAAAAAATCATCTACAATCACCATGATATACTTCTTTCCTCCAAGACTCTCAGTTTGTGTGGGACCCATCAAATCCATATGCAATAGCTCAAGAGGCCGAGAGGTAAGAATATAAGAAATCTTCTTGTGTTGGGCTCTAGTTTGCTTTCCTTCTTGGCATGCTCCACATACTATTTTCTTCACTTTTATTACCTTGGGCAGTCCATCAATAATTTTTCTTTTTGAGATTTTTGACAAATTTTTAAAATTGATATGCCCAAGGCGTTGATGCCATAATTCAACTTCATCAAGTGTGACTCTATGACATTTCTCCAATGGTTTTGGAGAAATTCCATAACAATTGTCTGTAGTTCTAGTACCTTTTAAAACCCATTCTCCACCTTTATCATATAGATTGCACGCATCCTTTGAAAACTGCACAGAAAAATCATTGTCACAAAACTGACTAATGCTAAGTAAATTAGCTTTCAAACCATTAACAAATAAAACATCATGCAACACAGGTAGTCCTGGTATTTCAATACTCTCTTTCCCTTCTATGACAGCCTTGCTCCCATCTCCAAAAGTCACGGTGCCTCCATGAGATGCTTCAATTTTTTTAAATAAGTTTTTGTCTCCAGACATGTGCCTAGAACAGCCGCTGTCCAGGTACCACAGACAATCTTCCTTTGATTTCAGTGCTGTGTGAGCAACAAGACATACTGCATCTTTCTTTCTCACCCATTTTGTCTTGAGTATTGACTTGTGTTTTTCTTTGTTTTGAAGGCAAATATCTGCTAGTTCCCCAAGCTTAAGATTTATGAGACTGATTTGTTGACTTATGTCATCAACTTGAGTTTGTAGGCTCTTCTCTTTTCTTTTTCCTTCAGATTTCTGCACTTGATTCAAGTTAAAACAATGTGGTCTTATATGACCTATTATTCCACACTTATGACATGTAGGGACAAATTTATCATGCAGATTTTTTGAATAAACTGGCTTAAGTTCAGCATGATTTTGAAAACTCTTACCTTGACTTCATTTAACAAAAACAATACCTTTGGAGGTTGTAGCAGCGAATGATGAGGCAGATTTTTCTTTTCCTTTAGAAGTCGTGTATCCTAGACCAGTTCTGTCACTATTCATTTTTTGAAGACTCAACATTTCTTCTAATTTTTGTGTTGCTGTTTTTTCTTCAACCTTTTTCAATTCCTTTTCTAGTGCAGTATTTTGATTTTCTAACCTGGCTATTTCATTCTCAGAGACTTTTAAAGCTTCAGACAGGTTGTTTTTCTCACTTTCCATATCAGTGAACTTTTTATACAACTTCTTGTTGAGTTTCTTTAATTTAATCACTTCTTCACACACATCATTGTAAGCCTCCTGTAAACTTAGTTCTTGATCAGCCTCAACAACTGATACATTTGAATCACTGTATTCACAACTACTTTCAGATTTTGTCAGTGTAATATCAGGAAAATCATTCACAATAGTAGAGAAAGCCATAAAAGATTTTTCATCATCAGAGGATGAATTTTCAGAATCTGAACTATCACTAAGTGTGACATTCAATGCTTTCCCTTTGTTTTTCTTGAAGTTTGGACATTCAACTCTTATATGACCTTACCCAGAACATTCATGACACTGAACTTTATCTTTTTTCTCAGTTTTTTCTTTTTTCCAATTTTCAGTTTCATTTTTCTTAGCAAAAACATTTTTTCTTTGTTTTTGTTTACCACTTTCTTTATTAAACATGAACTTTCTGAATTTTCTAGCAAGTAAAGCAATCTCTTCATCATTCAGACTTTCTTCATCAGAAATATTTTTATAGTTTTCTTCTATAGTCTTTAAAGCAATGGACTTACCTTTTCTTGTTTGAGGAAGTGAAGATTCATATGTTTGCAAAGAACCCACCAGTTCTTCTACCTTTATTGCATCCAGATCTTTACTTTCTTCAATTGCAGTAACTTTGGGTCGAAATCTTTCAGGTAAAGACCTTAGAATCTTTCTTACAACTCTTGAATCTTCCACCTTTTCTCCAAGATTGAACCTGGAATTCACAATATCATTTAGTTTAGAATAAAAATCATCAAAACTTTCCTCTTCCAGCATTTTAATCTCCTCAAATTTGGAAGTTAGCATTTGTAATTTTGAGTTCTTCACAATTTTTGTTCCTTCATGTGTAACCTCCAGGATATCCCATGCCTCTTTAGCAATCTCACACATGGAGATTCTCTTAAATTCTTCTGGAGATACAGCCATGAATATAGCATTCAGCCCCTTGCTATTCCAATTATAGTTGGTGATTTCTTCTTTCATCCAATCATCAATATTTGTTTCTGGTCTGGTCCAACCTCGTACAACCGCGTTCCACACTCGCTCATCTGATGATTTGAGAAAGGCTCGCATGCGTACTTTCCAATATGCATAATTTTCACCATTGAAGTGCGGTGGGGCAGTTAATGATGACATATTGCAGGGGCACGGATCACACTCGAAAGAGTGAACCACGCTCTGATGCCAATTGAAATTCCCAATGTACCCCTGTAAAACCACGAAATTGTCTACCAATTTCCTTGAACAAATTAGTTAGATCTCAATTATAAAGATTATGAAATGAATCAAATACTTTAAAATAAATAACCAAACTTGCAAGACACAACGATTGGTTACGAAGGGAAACCCTTTAAAGAACTCTTTAAAGGTAAAACCCTACGGGGCAGCCAAACCCAGGAAAGTCAATCTCATTATTTGAAGAACAATTACAAGTAATAATCAATTACAAAACCTTTGCAATTCGACTCTCTTACTTGCCTAGACAAACGACCCGTTTGTCTTCTACCACAGTAGCAGCCAGAACCTCTGGCGATCTTCAAATGTTGACCTCCCTTCTGGAACTCCAAAGGCTGACACTCAATCGATGTTGCTTCCCACTCAAAGCATGATCACACTCAAGAAGATATGAAAAATCCCATGAAAATTCTCAAGTGAATTTTCTCTCATAAACACACAGAATATCCTCTGTAAAATTCGTGGCTTGAAGTCCTTAAAGAGATACAAAACCGAGTCCCCTTTAAATAGAAGATCTGAAAAGAATTCTAGTTGCAGTAGGACTCTGCTGACGGTTAGCAACAGACGCGAAAACGCGTCCCGATGGACTGCTAACACTTCGGGATAACTTCTTCTGATATAGACTGAATTCTGTTCTGATTTCTTCTAGATAAGTGTACTGCTAACAGAACTCGATTTTGACTTCAGGAACTTATCTAAACAACTCCTAATATTTCTAGATAGACTCAACATTGTTTAGACATAAATTAATAATTATTTTTACATTCATCCAACAATAATAAATAATATGATAAGATAAGCCTTATCATTTACTCATCTAATCCTAGCCAACTTTTTGCCTTTACAATATGCAAATTAAATTTGAAACGTGTGTCCATTTTTCTACTTAATTATTTCCAGCTGATTCATTACGCTATTTCAAGTTCTGGATAAGGTTGGAACTCTAGCCTATAGAGCCGCTTTACTCCCTAATCTGTCTAGATTGCTTAACTTGTTCTATAATATTGTGGTTATGTTGATCATCGTGACCCTCATGAGCCGTTGTAAGTCGAGCGGACTGGCCTATAAAATAAGCTGCACCAATGAAGGTATAGGACATCAAAGGAAAAGAACTATATATGGTAAAGCAAAATATTCTTTATAAAAGTAACATGGAGGAACTGCGTGTTTGAAGAATCATCGTTTGAATTGGAGACTAAGTTGAAGTCAATTTCGGTAGTACTCCTACCACCTCTGTGCTACCTGTAGATAGAATGAATGTCATTAACCCGAAGTGAGCCAAGTGTGACGTCCCAGCCCCCGCTTGGGATTGAATGGTGACTAAAGCATCGGGAGATGTAACATAACACTACATACCCCTCGTACATGACAATTAAGAAGCAATACACCTATTGGTCTATTAGTATGCAGTATATCATAGCGGAAATTCTACTTAGGTCAATTAAAATAAGAGAGATATCATAGTACCGAAGCATGTACATATCCCAAAACATAAATTTTCATAATAATCATCAAAAGACTTCAATATTTCAAAAGAGACTCTAAAAAATATGGGACCATCACATCAAATGTTATCAAAATAAGTCATCCATCAAAAGGGTCCCGTAAAATAAGTCTTTTAGTGAGGCCGATCCTACTTGGCTTTATCCTAATTCATAATCCTTCTCAGTTGCTCAAAAAGTTGCAATACCTCAGTGATGAATTGGTCTGTAGCTTCCAACCTTTCCAAAATAGACAGCTCCTGAGAGACCTCTCATCTCTTTAGAGTTTCCTTAAGGATCTAGGGAGCTGGTCTCTTACATTTCCCCATGACTATTATCTTAGGTTCCTGTCACAATTTATACCATTTTGGGTAGGGGAATGGTAGTGAAAATTACAACAATGAGATGACTATTCTCTTAGGTTCTCACGGCTCTCCTATACATTGTGTTTCTTACTAGTTACCGCATCAACCATTGGCCCACTTTGACCAAGATAACTACGTCTTACTTATAATTATTTTTATTACGGTAGTTCACTTTTCGCCTTCACTATAAGGCATCCACTAGTTTTAGGTGCAACCCCGCTGGTATCCTTTTCTTTTAAAAATCATTTGAGGTCCGCTTACTATACTTCGTCGATCCAGGGTTACCACTCCATTTTAGACACTCATGAGTGGACAAAGGAGTTTCACTAGGGCAATTTCTGGTCCTACACTACAAAAAAAGGCTAAATTGGCGGCGTTGGTTATAC
Organism: Carya illinoinensis; assembly: GCF_018687715.1. NCBI lineage: Eukaryota > Viridiplantae > Streptophyta > Magnoliopsida > Fagales > Juglandaceae > Carya > Carya illinoinensis. The sequence continues at coordinate 30,111,699 of NC_056754.1, read as the reverse complement.
GCCGGCAACTATCCCAAAAAACGCCGCTACTTAATTCGCGGCGTTTTTCTAACGGCATAACCGTCCGCCGGTACTGGAGGGTCGCTATTTTCATTGTTCCGGCGTTTGCGCAAACGCCAGTATTTGTAAATCCCATTAGTGGCGTTTGTATCAATTTAGCGTCATTTTTTGAAACGCCACCACAATACCCACATTAACAGCGTTTCTGGAAACGCCGCCAATTTATCGTTGCCATCCCTAGCATATACTAGTAGCGTTACCTTAAACGCCGCTGCTACTACATTACCGACGCAGCATGCAACTTTGGCGGCATTTATTTAAATGCCACTAATAGTACATTAGCGGCGGCACATTGAATTTGTTAACGGCGTTTATATGACCGCCACCACTTTTTAAAATAGTAGCGTTACGATAAATGCCTGATGGCTTGCAAAATTTCATATTGCAGATTTTACAAGTTCGCTCGAGCGGAGGCTTTTGGCCGCTCGAGCGAATTCAGGCAGATTCAAACGCTCGACTGCCGCTCGACAGGGAGCTCGAGCAGGTTGCTGAAAAACGAAGATCGCTCGAGCGGAGACATTGGCCGCTCGAGCGAAATCAGGCAGAGTCGAACGCTCGATGTGCGCTCGATAGGACGCTCGAGCGAAATCAGGCAGAGTCGAACGCTCGACGCGCGCTCGACACCCCGCTCGAGCGAACATCGTATTTTGACAGATTTTAGGTTTTCCGCCGTGGGACCATATAAAAGGCCATTCTTCACTCTAGAGCCGCGGTTTTTGACTGGAGAACACTCTTTGGGAGAGAAAAACATAGCTAGAGGGATTCAAATCATTTGTTTTGGAGACGGAATTCCAATTTATTGCAC